>NC_141035.1:6345000-6597500 GCF_052040795.2 Danio rerio
TACTCTGTCAAGTCCTGTTGAACTGTTCAGAGGACAGGCTTCAGAGGGCTTTCTAGTGATATGTCATTTAATTGGCTGGCATGCTAGGAACCACTTCTTACACTGCATCCAAAATGGCCGATATGCAATAAAGCAAATTTTATGAGAAGGAGAGAGGCATGTAGAATTTAGCTTTTAAAAATATTATTTTTTTGCTATTATTATTATTATTATTACATTTACATTTGTTTATTAAAGTGTCAGGAACAATACATTTAGCTTTCAAAGCTGTAAACTTGTTTTTGTTGCAAATTATTATCCTTTTTTAAATGTCCACTATAGTGGACACCAGGACCATCTTAATGTATTTACTGACTGCATGTTGTAGGGGGCAGAACTGAAGCAGAGAGGATTCTTTATAAGATAGTTGAGGGAGACTCTGACTTATAGAGTCTGAAAATAAGAGAATTAGAGACAATTAGAGAATGACAATCAGTTTTAAATCACTATTTTGTTAAATTTGTTTTAGATTAACATCACTTCTTCTTTTCTTTTTTTGAGTTCAGCTCTCTTTCAGACTAAGCTGTTTCAGGATATCAATACAAAAGGAAAAAAAAAGGCTTTTGTTTTGTTTTTGTTACATTTATATTGGATTAAAATCCTTTTACAGCCATATCCTGTACAGTTTTGTTGTTTGAGTGGCTGTCGTTTCAAATTAAAATGGTCCTGTTGTTCACTACAGTGGACATGCTGTAAAATTCAAAATAAAAACAAAATGTAAAAACTAAATTGTAGAATTTTTTAACCCAAAAGATGTAGGAAATCACAGAAAAAAAAAACAAAAAAAAAATTATTTTTTTCTTTGGGTCTCATACACACACACACGCACGCACGCACGCACGCACAGATGAATCAGAAATATTAGGCAAGTTATTGTATAGCGAAGGTTTGTTCTGTTGAATATCGAGAAAATATATAGCTTATAGGGGCTAATAATTTTGACCTTAAAATAGTTTTTAAAAAATTAAATGCTTTTTATCTAGCCGAAATACAACAAATACGACTTTCGCCAGAAGAAAAAAATGTTATCAGACATACTGTGAAAATTTCCTTGCTCTCTTAAACACCGTTTGGGAAATATTTAAAAAAATCAAAAATCAAAGGGGGGCTAATAATTATGACTTCGACTGTGTGTGTGTGTGTGTGTGTGTGTGTGTATGTATATATATATATATATATATATATATATATATATATATATATATATATATATATATATATATATATATATATATATATATATATATAGGTGCTTGTTCAGCTCATTTAAAATTAGCTGAAACACAATTCTTGAGATTTTTTTGGGGACAAATCAATTGTTTTATGTTTAGTCTACTTAAACTTGTTAACTTAATCGATTTGTGTTGGGACAACATGAATCAATTGTGTTGAACCCTGCATTTTTTACATTGTACCCATTACCATAGTATTTCATTTTCCTATTATGGATGTCAGTGGTTACTGGCTTCCCCTATTTTTCCCCCATTGTGCTCAATAGACAAAATAAATAAATAAATAAATAAATAAATAAATAAATAAATAAATAAATAAATAAGATAGTGAAATAGTGAGTAAAATAGTGAAATTCTGCTTACCATGATGTTTTACTTACTGAATAAGGGTTTACATAAATCCTTACACAAAGGATTTGTCATTTTGATCTCATACTAAAAGAAGCATAATCTGACGTTTAGACCTGCATTCGAAAGGAAAACTTGAAAACTCAAGAATAAGCAGGAAGAAATCTATTCTTTCCCCCACCATCATAACGTCTGTCTACCATGTTTTTCAATTACAGTTTAGAGACTGTGTCATTAGTTTGTCTCTTTATTGTCAATCATCTTCGGGTTTATTTTTCATTATGCATTACTGAATACATTCATATCTGTTAGTACTTCAAGATGTCCAAGAATTACGAAATTATTAGTAAATCCAGTGTCATATTGCTCAATTAAAATATCTTCTCTTTGTTGCGTGTCTTACACAAAAACAGGCCACACCATCTACAAACAGGTGAATCAGATACCATTCATTCGTTCATTCAAGGAGCCGCTGGAGAAAACCGCCGAGGTTGACGTTTGTTTTCCTCCCGCGCTTCTCTCTTTGCGTCACACGTGCTCTCCGCAGTATCATCAGATGAAACTACCGTTACGCAGTCACAAAAAAAGACAAGAGAACCCAACAGTTTCAATTTTCTAATCAAACCAGATGTGTGCAAACATGACTAAGGACTTTATTTACCAAATCTTTTTTTTCTTCCCTGTATTATCCACAAATAAAAGTGATCTCTTCATGTGTATTCATATATTTATATATATATATTTATATATTTATATGTATGTTGTAACATATATTATGACATATAATGCCATAATACATATTATAACACTATAAAATCCCTTAGTGTGACAAAAAAAAAAATCTTTTTTTATTTGCAGGTCCCCATGCAGTCCTTAGAAAGCACGACATTCTGAGACGACTGGAAACTGTGGACGTGTGTCTCCCACGTTGGACTCGTTCCTCTTGGAAATCTTTGATCGCACCTCATGGATTCTTCAAAACAATCGAGTCACGGATAAAGAAAGCAACATCTTCCTGCAGAGCTGACCTCGCCCCGCCCTTTTAAAAGCATTTTTTGATAATTTTTTTTTTCTCTATTTTTATATAATAATAATAATGACTATAGAATTATCCTTGATATAAATTCAAAAGTAGTTCCTCTGTCAATTTAAATAAATAATTTTGGCAATCTTCATAACGGTGGTATTTAAAATAACGTACGTCAAATAAAATAAAAAGATTCCAACTTAGAGAAGAGGGAAGAGAGGTGAGCGAAAGAAAGGAAGAAAGAGTAAAAAAAAAAAAACAACAGAGAGAAACAGAGAGAGGGAGAGTGAGATAGATAGAAAGACAGATGCAAAGAAAACTATCCACTTCTTTAGGAATTCAGAATGTATGTACAGGACTCATCTCTGAATCAGAAAAGCTCTCGTCTTTGCAGCAGGTCCTCACGTTTTTTGTTTGTTTGTTTGTTTGTTTCTGTGTGTGCGTGACAGTGCAACGTGGTCCGTAGCTGTAGTCCTGTGTTATACAAGTGTGTAGGACTTTGCGTAGGGGTTGTTGCTTTGTTTCAGGTGTCCTCTGGAGTCTAGCAGCGATTCCTGGGAGCTGCTGAGTTTGGCGGCCTGGGCCAGGTCGCCCGGCTCGCGCTGTGGCAGTGTAGAGGCAGTTCCCGGCTGCCACTGCTGTACCGCCTCTCTGCTGGGGGGCCCGGAGGAAGAGAGGGCTGAAGAGGGGGTCTCGGAGGGGGTGGGGGCAAGCAACGCCGGCCGCTTTGTAATCCGGCTCTTCTGTGGGTCCATACAAGTCTGTCCTGTGGCCTCCCGACCTGAAGAGGCCGCTCCCCGGTTCAAAAGGAAGTCCATGCGTAGGTAAGGGGGGAGATGGACCAGTTCACCTGCTACAAAATAAACAGGGAGCATGTAAGTGTGAGCATTTAAAAACCAATGATCAAAAGACTATTTCATTTTAAGGCTACATCTACACCAGCGGTTCTCAGTTCTGGTCCATTTCGTATGTCTTGCTTACTTAAAGGGGTGGTCCACTATGATATCATATTTTAAACTTTAGTTGATGTGTAATGTAGCTGTGTAAACATAAACAGCAAGTTCAATGCAAAAGGAGACTTGGTTTTTACAGTTTTTAGCTTAGCAAAGCCTACAATGAACGAATTTTGGGGACTACTTCCGCCCCCTGTGAGATCACAAAGGTTCGTATACACACTGCGCAGCTAAGGGCTGTGGCCAGAGGCGCTGTAACGTTACTGCAGAGGGAGAAATGCCATCCTGCTGTTTTCACAGAGCTTCTTCTGTTTCTGTATTTGGGCTTCCAAATGACACGACACAAACACAGAAGTGCTTACAGTTCAATATTGAAGGATTCTGATTTCTGCTTTCCAATCCGTCTCATCATGGACCAACGTTTATCCTTTTCATCATCCTGTTTCTCAGTATTTAACTGTGAATTGATTTTAATTAATGAATAAGTTAACACATTGCTTAATATAAGAATGTTCAGTGCATTTGCCAGTCTCTTTATACCTATTTTCAGGAGCCAGCAAACTAGGTCAGAGGTCATGGAGACCTTGAGTGGAACTAAGGGCTGAGGGCTGGAAACAACTGTTTCTATTGTTATTTCTACGAGTTAATATTGTCTAAAATGTCTAAAGTGATTTTGCTATTTTTACGGTTAAATCTTTTAAAGTGATTCTACTTTTTATTCAAGATAGACTTTGTATAGTAAGAATATAACTGCCTGAATGTAGATTATACCAGTTTTTAACCAGTTTCGATAAAGAAGGCTGACAGTACAGTCAGTCTTGGATAAGAAACAGATTATACTTTAAGTGTGTGTGTTCTATTTGATTGTTGATCAATTTCACAGGTCTGGAGTCAGCTCTAATCAGTCTAAAGGATGTCTGACGTTTATGTTTAGATATTGTTCAGAATTGTACGCACGAACCACACGTAGAAATGTTCCTAGTTTATCTGTGTTTTAACCAATCAGGTTAGAACACCTATATGTATGACGCAGTTAATGACGTTATGTGAGAGTATAATTATTATTGATTGGTGATTGTAAGCAGAGCGGCCTAGGAACTCATTGCGAGTGTTGAAGCTGGCTTCTGCGAATGAAACTGCAAACTATCTTCAGTAAACTTGATTTATTTATTTAAATCTCTGACTCCGGCTCTTCTTCATCTACCAGTCATTCTTTGGGTTAAACTGTAAACTCTCCCTACAATATTAATTATGTTCCAGAGAATTCTAAAATACAAAGCAAGCATGATTTGACAAAAAAAACAGCTTCCAGAATCTCTCCCAATTCAGTGCTGGATTCGGCTAAAATCTCCTTAAAGATGGAGCAACTACAAGGAGATGCTTTGAACTCTGAGCCACGACCTGTGTTTTTTTTTTTTGTTAAAATTGATCATGACATGTACAGTGTCTAATCTTAACAGTGTGTTGTTGCCAAGATGAAAAACACGGGAAATGATGATCGCCACCGCAAACGATTTAGCTACAAATCCATATTTATCAGTCAAACTGCTGTAAACACAGACACATACACGCACAGCACGTGCGTCTCTCTGTGTGCGACGACAGTTTCTCTATCGGCAGCTTTTCCATGGTTTTACATCTCAGTCAATGAAGTCGCAAAAGATATGTGAACGATTCATGTTACTTACACAGGCATATTCCGGATATGTGTAAAAAATACAGCAATTCTCTCCTAACTCGAGTGTAGCACCAAAAAAAATTCAATACAGGCTCACACAGGTCTCATCCCACATCTTGTGCTTTATTCTGTCAGCAGCGTCACCACAGAAAATAACTTAATCCGAGCATGAGAGAAAAAGGAAAATAAACATTGGTCCAGCGTACATTTGTGTTACAGGTATACACACTCACAAACACACACACTCGTAAACACACACACAATGACACACAAACACACTCTTAAAGGAGCCGCATCCCATTTTTACTCGTTACAGACTTGTTGACTGATTGACAAAAAACGCGCGTGCTTGAACGGGCTTGTGCCGATCCGTGAATCACAGCACATTATGATGATGACCAATCAGAGTCACTTGAGGGCGGGCATTTTAGAGGAACTAGCAAAAAATGACAGTCGTTTTCATGTTAGCTGAGTAGTTGTGTATAATCAAAGTGAGATATATGAAAAAAAAAACAAGATTTACATTTACATTTACATTTAGTCATTTAGCAGACGCTTTTATCCAAAGCGACTTACAAATGAGGACAAGGAAGCAATTTACACAACTAAGAGCAACAATGAATAAGTACTAAAGGCAAGTTTCAGGTCTGTAAAGTCTAAGAAGGGAAGTGTTAGTAGTTTTTTTTTTTTTTTTTTTTTTTTTTTTTTTTTTGTACAGTTAGTGTGATATTCAAAGAGGCAATTGCAGATTAGGAAGTGAAGTGGAGACTAAATAGTTGAGTTTTTAGTCGTTTCTTGAAAATAGCGAGTGACTCTGCTGTTCTGATGCAGTTAGGGAGTTCATTCCACCAACTGGGCAGATTGAGCGTGAGCGTGAGCGATTTCCTTCAAGTGAAACATAAACACACATTGATTTGCATCTTATTAACACAACCAGGCCTTAAAAATACTTTCTGGACCACCCCTTTAACACACCTGATTCAGATGATCAACTGGTGCACAGATACATCCATTAAATGATCCCTGTGTGTCAACAAAGACTACAGAATACACAAGACGTGTAACTATAGTCACATATAGTTTTGAATGGGGAAAGTGTAACGGTATAGTTTCACTTTCATTCAATGAAGATGATGACACACTGAGATAAGATGAATGTTAAGCGGCTTTTTCCATTACTGTCAGAACACTTTGGGCTCAATTTAACGATCTAGGCACTTTTGCTAAACACTGGGCTTTGTTTAGATGTTAGTAACTATAACTTTGACTTTTTATTAAGTTTGTGGTCTCATTTTATCTGTAACACTGTAAGCTATGACATAGACTTTCCTTTTCCTACAAAGATGCAGTTTTCACATGTTAGTACTATGGTAAAACGGTGTAAACAATAGGTCTCCGGCAGAAAAGGTGACATAAACAAATGACTAACCATCCATAATTCAACACTATTGTGTTGGTGGACTAAATGTGCTTGATAGGATGTTTTTCTGTGGACTCTTACCTTCCAAAATAAACCGTGATGTACAGCAATGAATACTTGTCTGTGTTGTTAGTACATGATATGTACGCCATATCTAATAAGCGTTTTCGGCAAAACTTACACAAATTTAGCAAACACATTCTTTATAAGCTTTCCATTGAAAAACGACTAGCTGCAATGGGTGCTTAGGGGTTGTAGCTTTAAACTGATGTAGAGTTTTTCAACATTACTCTTGTCCTTTTTGGTGTATTCTATTCATAAATATTGACATGTGGAAAAACAGCTTCTCAGTGCATCCTCATCGGGGCGGTGGATGGAAAAAAACGTTCGTACAGCGGCGCAAGGTCTAACAGGGATGTGTTTATTCTCTTAATGAGTTATAGGTGCGTTTTGAGAATAAACCAATCAGAGTCTCATCTCCCATTCCCTTTAAAAGTCAGTTGGGTCACGCCATGGCACATTTGCTATTTACATGGGGGGATTTGTAAATGGAAAAACTGAACACTTTACTAGTGAGAAAACAGTTAAACAAACCATCTGCAGCACAAGGATAAATAACAAGCCTCCTCCAATCGACCTCATTTCTTTCTCTTTTGTGGATAAGGAAACTGTGTTGTATACAATCCACTGAAGACATCCATTAGCCTACATCATTAATTTTGTTTGCTAAGCGCAAAGATTTGTTTCAAAACTACTTCAACATTCAGTTTTAATTTCCAGCAAACAAATAAATGAACAATAATAACGAGCGTGGTTATATCCAACAAAGAGTTATATCCAAACACAGTCCTATGCCCCATATGGGCCATAATCCGACAGGCGAGCAATTCTAAGCTTGTTTTTAATAAGACAAATATAAATATGCATATTGTAAATAATAACGATAATAACATTATTCAAATTTTCATGAATAAACAAACAAACAACAACAAAAAAAAGCCCCCCGAACACATGGAGGCAGTGGTTTTTATATTTATGTAGAAAGTAATCATTTTTGTAATATTTTAATCCTTTAATTCTTTTTCATTTGTAAAGATATTTGTGTATTGCTGTACATCCTGTGTGTATTCAGCAATGTGTAAGCATTTAAGGCGCGCAACTAACGTGATCTGCGCTGGACTTTAGACCTGCTTTCAGTTGGTCTATTGCACAGTCTATTTTAGTTCCTCAAAATAGCAATGTGCAAACAATGTGCCTTAACACACCTCCTTTCTAGACCAACCCATCCATAAGTTCACAATCGGCGCAAATGGATTTGCTATGAAAACAATGTGGCGCAAAGCGCCAAAATTACTGTAGTGCTGGTCTCAAAATAGCAATATGGCAGGGCAAAAACATCTTGCGTCTTTTTGCGTTAGGTGTATGATAGGGTAGCGATATGATAAATACAACAACTACAATAAAGTCAGTAGGAGCGGAGAGCAGTGAATAGGATTTGACGAGTTTCATTTTACCTTTCTTTCATGACTTGCAAGTTCATTAAGCGGCATCTAATGTCAGGGCATAATTTTGCTCGTTCACTCTGCTCAATGTCGATAAAAATTGCCTAGGTTTGAATGCAGAAAAATATCTCAAAAAACACTGGAAGTGAAAAGCATCCCGGTGTGTACGAGCGCGAAGACAGACGTACGAAACACTGATCTACACTATGCAGAATACATTTGAAAATGGTGACTTTGTCCTCAAAACTATTCATTTCCCAGTTGTTTTGTTATTCACATTGAAATTTCTGAAATTGTTCATTTTATCTTAGGCTGTAATTGGCATCATTTCTGCTTGACGTTTATTTACTTTCTGCTGTTTGTCAACCATCTTTGCTGCACTGATCATATGACTGTCTCATGACTAGGGCCAGACGGAATCTACGGATGTTTTTTGATATTTCTGTAGAGAATTTTGGTAAAGTTCTGCAGATTTCTGCGTAATTACTTAGGGAGCATCATAACTAAAACCTTAATATGTGAAATAAAAAAATTATATCTTTTAAACTTTTATTTAATGTTTAAAAACGCAAATCCAATTAGATTTACATTAACTGGTAAACAAAGCAAGTCTCTTATATAATATTTCTACTAAAAGACAGAAAATATTACTGTACAAATTGCATTGTACGTAAATCAGATGAACATTGTCACATTAGTCAATAATATTACTGTAATTAATTTAAAAACGGAATAAATATAGATTTACACACATTTACTCAAGTAAATAAACAGAATTAATGATGGGCTAAAATTCTGCGCGCGCAGATTCCGTGTCGGCCTACTCATGACTAAAAATGCCTCATCGTTTTTGAATAAAAAACACAACATTTTAAATAGCAAAACAATCAAATAAACAGATTACAAGATTAAAAAAAAATAGTAATCTTTAATTAGCTTTTCAGTATTACCGTTTGGCAGTGTTTCTGCTGAGTTGGGTGACAAATGCAGTAACTCAAATGCGTTTAACATGCCTTATTAGGCCAGTGATAAATGGTCAGCCGCTTTAATTAAACATAGCTTGAAGTTTCCCCTCTAAAGCTAATTATAAATGCATCTCTCCGACAATCCATCTTCTTTATGATGTGACTCAACTGACTGTTCATCAGAAACCTCAGCCTTGTTTAAACCTACAGTAAAATTGGCGTAACAGATTACTCATCTAGTTGTCAGAACAAGCTGTTGGATTTTAAATCTGAATAAAACTCAAATAACACTTCACATACACGCACAATAAACACTTGATATAGAGGCAATATCACTTCCTCTCTCAGTTGATTAGTTTGTTTTCCAAGAAACAGTTAAGAAACCGGGAGATTAAATATTAGACCATTGGAATATTGTAACTGAGCCAGGACGCATAACTGCCGTAGGGTGATTTAGAAATGATGGAGTGCGGTATTATGCAAACTCTTTCCAATAAGGCCCGTGCTTTAAGTTCACGTCACATTTAATGACTCCATTGTGATAGTAAACTGCTGTTTTGTATAGATAGACAATACCTCTGCAATACAGGATGAAGATTGTCCTTATTTGCCCTTACAGTGCCAGGTGCTCTCACTAACCAAAGGCTTCCTGTCTGGGGGCATTGCACAGATACGCTCTCAATGAGACGGTAACAGTAAACTCTAGCCAGTAACCCTAGACCCGTCTGGGGCCTGAAACCAGCCCTGGGTGGCCCAGACGCAGGACATGTTAAGCCCACCGATGCGAAAACAACATGGCAGTGTGTTTGGACAACAGCCTTCAAGCCCGCATCCATCAACATACAGTAGGAACTGATAGCACATTCAAAGAGGTAGCTGGTAAACAGGTAAACCGATGAATGTGTGAAAGAAAATGCCGACTCAAACACCTACTGTCGACTAACAGTCAAACGTAAAGTCCTTTTAGTCTTTAATGGCTGAGAAGTAATGTAGTTTACTCCTTTTTACAAAACTAAATATGAAAGCAAGTTATACAGTTCCAACACAATCTCACAGGAATTCCTAACTTTTTCATTTAGTGGCTAATTCGTACGAATTCGTACGATCTAATTCGTGCATTTTAGTATGATTTGCTCATCCCCCAATGACGGTTGGGTTTAGGGGTGGGGTTAGGTGCCACGCCTCCTTTTTAAAATCGTACAATATCTTACGACTGAACTCGTACGAATTCGTACGAATTAGCCACTGAACTGCCAAAATGTAAAATACTTACGTTTTCTCGTGAGATCAGGCTGACCGTTCAGAAAAAAAGTATGTGAACCCTTTGAGATAACTTGGATGTTGGCATGATTTTCCTGAGAAATTTCTTGATCATCAATAGGAAAAACACAGTCTGCTTAAACCAATACTACAGAAATATTACATGTTGTGTTCAATAAAAACATGCACACATATAATTTTTGTGTGATATTAGTTAAAGCAGGCTGTGACTTCAAAAGACATTTTCTTCACATAATCTTGTCTTGCAACTGCATATAACTGTAATGCATGCTCAATTGGATTCATGTCAGGTGATTGACTTGGCCATTGCAGGACATTCCTATTCTTTCCCTTCAAAACCTCTTTGGTTGCTTTTGCAGTATGCTTCAAGTCATTATCCAACTGCACTGTGAAGCGCCGTCCAATGAGTTCTGAAGTATTTGGCTGAATATGAGCAGGAAATATTGCCTGAAGCACTTCAGAATTCACCCTGTTGCTTTTGTCAGCATCACATCATCAATAAATCCAAGAGATCCAGTTCTATTGACAGCCATACATGCCCACGCCATTTCACTACTACTGTAACGAATATGGCAGCTTACCATTCATCCGCCCACCAGAGGGAATATTTCCCGAATCCCGAATATTGACTGGGTACTTCCTCGGTGGTACTTCCTGGTAGCCACGATATATAAGCACACTGCTCATGTCTGTTCTTTGCGAAGTATTGCCAGTTTCACTGCCTACTAAGCGTTTTCCTACTGCTGTTTCTGCCATTGTGTTATGACCTTTTTGCCAGCCCTTTTGACTACTGTTTTTGGATTTTGGACTTTCAGACTGCCTCTTTGTTTGCTTGTCGTTGCCTGGTTGATGATCACGATTCTGCCTTTGTTTGATGCTTTTGGATTCAATCCGCCTCCATGTATTCACCTACGGCTCCCTCACAACTACCACCATGCTAGGCTCATGAGCACTTCCTTTCCTTCTCCACACTCTTCTCTTCCCATCACTTTGATACAAGTTAATCTTGGTCCCATCTGTCCATAAGCACTGTGAAAGTTTTTTTAGAACTGTAATCTGGCCTTCCTGTTTTTGAGGCTCACTAATGGTTTACATATTATGGCGAACCCTCTGTATTCACTCTGGTGTAGTCTTAATAATGATTCCATGGCTTACTCCGATTCAAACGCATCCTATAACGTAATTTTCCATCATACTTTTTTTTTCCTCGCTATTTAGAATTTTTCGCTAAACCTGTTTGATCAAACTCGCCCCAGGCCGTTTATCCGATTTTCACCAAAATTCATGTACATGATCGATAGACCATGCTGACCAAAAGTTATGGAATTCAAGTTGATTCGACTTACCGTTTTTACTTAACTTGCGAACAAATCTAACGTAAAGCTTGCAAAAAAGGACTTAAAGCGTTATCTTCGTAACGCATTGATGTATTCACACCAAGCTTGGTGAGTGTTAGGACAACCATGGTCTGAGCTTATCTTCAGCATTTCAGTGTTGGTCTGGAGATATAAAAAATTGCCTTTTGCTTGTATCTTCTCAACTCTTTGTCCAAAACTCATAAAACTGGTGTCTTTACATCTGACAGAGCATGCCGAGTTGAATGATGTCTGATTTTCCCAGGTCAGCCATTTTGGGCGTAGACCATTTCGATTTTTGTCAAAAATGCTATATTTCACAAACATATTTATGTATCATTACAAAACATGGTTTGCATCTTCGACACCATGTCGTGAAGGTACTCGAAAACTTCTTGAGCAGCGCCACCTTTTGGCCAAAAGTTATTATGAAAAATGCTAATACCTTTTTCTAAACACTCCTTGTTGACATGACATGTCTTGCTATATTCCATGGATCATGCCGAGACCATTGATACCAAATATGCCAAAATAAACTCAATTTCCTGTCCGCCATTTTGTTTTTTGATTAAAAACCTATTTGTTTTGAACAGCGCCACTTAGTGGTCTCGAGTTATAAACCGTTTACTAACCATCAATAACGGTTCATAAATTTGCTAATAACTTTAGACTGCATATGCTAATTGTGGTAAAACATGATCTCAACTTATTCCTTGGGTCATGGCGAGAACATTAATACCAAATATGCCATATTTGGCTAAACTTCCTGTCTGCCATATTAACTTCCAGATTTAAAAAATATTTTTTTCTAAAAAAATAAACACTAAGAAACAATGAAGCTGTCGAAGGAATAATGCCAAGGCTTCGAAATATTTCGAAACTCAACTCTACACTGACACCTAGTGGTTCACACTTAAACAACGTCAACAAAGAAACATTCATTCAATCAATTTCCTTTAGCTTAGTTCTTTTTATTCTTCAGGGGTCGCCACAGCGCAATGAACCACCAACTTATCCAGTATATGTTTTATACAGCGGATGCCCTTTCAGTTGCAACAAAGTACTCAGAAACATCCATACCCACTCATTCACACACATACACTATGGTCAGTTAAATTTATTCAATTAACCTATACCACATGTGTTTGGGGAAACGCACACAATCACGGGGAGAACATACAAACTCCACATAGAAACGACAAAGGGCCCAGCCGGGACTCGAACCAGCGACCTTCTTGCTGTGAGGCGACAATGCTAACCACTTTGTGATTACAAAATACATGTTGTTTTAGCCATAAAAAAATCTACATTAATAAGAGACATTAGGTCACAATTTCTAAATGTTTGTACAATCCGGAATTGTATTTAAAAAAATTCTAAAACAGTATCCCGAAATATCACCAAATTTAACTGGGATCATCGTCCGACCATGATGACTAAGGTTTGTGAAGTTAATGTCAATAAGCTAAACGATTTTTGTTTACAGCATCGACAAATCTGCTGGTATAATGTCAAACTGCATCTGAGGCTGTCTCTCTGCAATGCTTAAATATATTGACACCCAACATAAGCTTCTTCATTGTCACCTTACACTGACGACAACATCAAATTTGTAACTCTGTCCCCGCTTTTGGCCTCTGGCCTGAGTTGCTCATTATAGTTGGGGATTGCTTGGCCCCTTAATGGCAGCTTGCAACTACTGTATATTTACATCTGTAAATAATTTCTGTATCTGCTTTCATAATTACACTGTTGAGCATCTCTTACACCTTAACGCCCTATTCACACGGGGCTTCAGCGTCAACGCTTGACTGAAGGCGTGTCTGAAGTTGGGGCTGAAGCGATCGTCATAAAAGCGTCAGCCAATGAAATCAAGTCAGCAATAGGCCTCTGTCTGAGCTGGTGTATTTGCATATAGCGATCTGATTGGCTGACACTTCTGTCGGCGCTTGAAAAGTTGAGCTAGTCCCAATTTCTGCAGCGAGGAACGCTTCTGAAGCGGCGCCAATGGATCCACAATGCAGTTCGGCAACGCCAGACGTCACCCATTCAAAGTGAATGGGAAGCGTTGACGCTGACGCCCCGTGTGAATAGGGCGTAACCCACGCTTAAACCTACCCATACCCCCAAACCTGTCCCTAACCCAACCCAAACCACAAGTGTTCTACAATACAATATCAACACATCAAGTAAATCAAATGTATTTTGTAATGCCAGTACATAGTAGTTATGGCCACCTAATGTAAAGCGGGACCAGAAACTCAAATAAGTTTGGAACAAGTGAAGGGTGAGTAAATGATATCAGAGTTGTCATTTTTAGATCAACTATCCCTTTAAATAAATTCTATGCAGTGTTCCTGTGAGTAATTCTAAGAGGCTTACCGGGTCTGTGTGCTTTAGGCACGGCCATATTCATGACCCGGCTGGCGTCCTGTGGTTTGGGTGGGGAGGCTGTGAATCTGCAGATGCCCGACTCTGACGGCGTGCTGGATGTCAGGCTGTCTGTGTAGTCATTCGTGCCGGCCGTCATCTGTTCAGAGGATGTATCCGATATGAAGCATTCTGTGATCGTGAACTTAGCATGTCGCAGCTGTTCCTCCATTTTGGCGTGTTCGTAGGCACGGGCTAGCTCCTCATAAGTGGAGGAGGCGCTTTCTGTAGACACCATACTGCTGCGAGCGCGGTCTGCAAGAGAGAATACACATATTGTACATCATCAAGGCCCTGGACATGCCCTAATAAAAGCTTTGAGATAATATTTACTTAATACAAGTGTATAATTTAGAGTGGCAATACCAGAATAAAGATGTTAGGGGCCCTTTACATTTGGTGTGTGTTCGCACAAATTTGTTATAATCTATGTGCAACCAAAACACCGCTGGTGAAACACACACACACACACCTCACACACACTCTTGGTGTGGATCTCAGTTGTTTACATGCACAACAATAAAATATGGTCTATATATAATATACTCATGCGCTGTGAAACTGGCGTAACAGCCTTTTATGCAGAGGTGTCGGCACGCAGCGAGTTTATAAAATTGAAGTCTATATAATATGATCTTATTTTGACCATAAAGCGATAACCTTCGTAGAAAATACAGTCTTTAGTAAAGCTTTTCACAGATCTAGTTTACATGAGTGTCCCATGTTAGAGACCTGTCTATGTGAATTCCCAAATACTTGTATGACTGTACCTGAGTGATTTCTTGATTGTGTACAAACACTGGTAAATGCTCGACAACACACTTGGAATCAAAAATTATTTCCTTTGTTTTTTTGTATTTACTTTTAAAAAGTTTTCATCACACCACTCAACAAATGAATCAATTTCAGAGAAATAAACAGAAACAGGATCTTGTTTGTTCAGCAAACTTAAAATTACAGTATCTTCTGAGTATTTAAAAATAAGATTCTGTGAGTGCCTGCTTGAAAAAAATAGGATTCTGTGAGTTCCTTAGGTTGCTGCCGGAAGTAGTGCTAGTGAGGCCAACTGGCTTCATCGTTCTGTCTCCTCCCCACCAATCAGCTGGTGTGTGGTCTGGCGTAAAATGGCTGCGGTTGCGTCATCCAGGTGGATGCTGCACACTAGTGGTGTGTAAAACTCTTTGAGTGTCTAGAAAAGCGCTATATAAATGTAAGGAACTTTTATTATTATTATCATTATTATAAAGTTGACTGTTGTACAGTGTAGTCATTTCCCTTATAGGTAATTTATTTACCCTGGGTAAATAAATAATAATCAGTCCTAAAACAATTGCAGAAAAAAAGCACACTTCAGCATTGCAGAATAAGGCAAATATTATGAACAAATTTCATTTAACAGTCCCTCCAGGATTTTGTGGAAAAAAATAAAAATAAAATTCTGACTTAAATGATTAATTATGTGACAACTTTTTGCAAAAAGTGTCCCGATTGTCCAAAATATGTGGGAAAGTTAGGCAACTCAATAAAATGTGACTTTTACTTGATTTTGCTTTAAATTTGTCAATCAAAGATTCATGGAGAGTCAAATTTTTTCACATAGACCGCAATGATCAACACAATTTTTCAAAAAGAAGTTCAACAATGCTTACTTTACCTAATGTATTTTTGTATTGTTAAAGTTTTGCATTTTTAAAGTTGTCTTGAATTTCACACCAACGCATCTGAGCTTCCACCAAATCCAACAACATTTGTTCTTAAACGTCAAAACGTTTTTAGCCTGTTCTCTTCAGAAGACTTGGATTAAACAGTTCACACTACTTTTAATATTTATTTATGAACATTTTAAAGCTTTAAAGATGCAGATTCCTAAAAAAAAGCATACAGTTTTTAGATTGGGGTGAAATCCTGGAGGTCTGCATATTATTTGTGGGAGTTGACCAATGGGAGTTGTTATTGGTTACCTGTGTCCTGAGAGGGACTGACACTGTAGCTGTCGCTCTCTTTGTCCACCGAGCCTGTGGCGCGCGGAGTGGGCAACCTCCAGTCCGTAGTGAGTGTGTGTGAGGAGACGGGAGGATGTGGCCGGTTCAGGGTCCACTGGCTGGCATAACGACTGCGTGTGGCAGGACCTGCTTTAGCTGTGCGGCGGGCAGTGGGGTCTGAGGGAACAGAAATGGACATATATTAATACATTACAAAGTGAGATATGTGGCTTACGTGAAGCAGAACTTTTGGTGTTATATATATATATATATATATATATATATATATATATATATATATATAACACCAAAAGTTCTGCTTCATGTAAGCCACATATCTAAAAATGAATTATTATTTTATTTCAGTTTATTTTTCAGTAAAAGTTGTTAGTTTCTCATTTACTGTGATTTTTTAAAATTAATTTCAGCTAACAAACATGTTTTTTGGCCTACAGTTTTAGTATTAGTTTTTGTTTACTTGATAAAATGTGATTGGAATGTTCTAATAATGTTTAAAATAACCTTCTGAGAAAGAAATTTGAATAATATTATTATAAGCAAGAAATAAGTTGGCGGTTCATTCCGCTGTGGCGACCCCTGATTAATAAAGGGACTAAGCCGAAAAGAAAATGAATGAATTAATGAACTTAATGGGAACATTAAGGGAATTGTTTTAGAAACTAAAATTGTTGGCTGGATCTCCAGTGTTTATATTAAAGGGATAGTTCACCCAAAAAGAAAAATGTACTCACTATTCAACCTGGTTTATTTTTTTTTCTGTTGATCACAAAATAAATTTGAGAAAATGCAGAAAACCTGTAACAATTGGCATCCATGGTATTAAAATCAAATACTATGGAAGTCAATAGTTACATGTTTTCAACCTTTTTCAGAATATATTTTTTTGTTCATCAAAAGAAAAATACTCACTGAAAATGACCTTTTAAAAGTACTCAAGAGTAGTGGGTATTGAGTATTACACCGCAAAATGCTGATGCATTTACATGTCTTTTGTGGATGTGTGTAAACGTAACATTCTGTAGTACATTTATTTATTGCCCTGCAGGCACACAACATCATAAGACGTTAATATTAGGTTTAATTTAAGTTGTGATGTCATGTGGCCAAAATTCAATGTCTAGCCAGCGTCTATGGATAACGTTTGATGTCCAATAACAAGGTAAAATGACGTTGATATTTGGTTTATTTTAGATTGCGTTAGAAAGTGACCAAATTCTAACGTCGGGCCAACATCTTAAACCAACATCATATTGACGACAATTACTAACATTTATTTGTTAGGTATGGCAACCAACATCCAACGCAATATATATATATATATATATATATATATATATATATATATATATATATATATATATATATATATATATATATATATATATATATATAGTCACCAAAACATCATCCAGCCAATCAGAATCAAGAATTTCAACACACCATGGAATAATGGCGTTTCATAGGGTGCACTTTAATGCAAATACTTAATTGATTACTCAGTCCACCATGAATTGAGGATCTTGGGCAGAGTATTTTACTATTTGCAGTTTACTAATGCTAATTGTTTCGCTATCATTCGACATGCAACATTAACACAAGCATGCAGACTAGTAGAGTTCTTACTTGTACCAGGTCTAGCATCAGACACGTCTACTAGTGGTCCAGTGGCCTGAGATAGAGACTGGTAATGCACTGTATGGGTGACGGTTGAGGACTTCTGTTTAGATGTTTCTCCAAAGTCATTGTCCGTCAACAGCACTGTGGAGCGGTCATCTGAAAGACAGGGGTAAACTGGTAAATAAAAGCAAAAGAGACCACCATCATGCTTTAAACGCATCCTGCTTAAAAAAACATTTTTTTATTTTTATTTAATCGCATTGTTTAGGTAATACTAGTCGACATGTTCTCAATAAAGCTATCTATAATGTCTGTCAGAACAAACCAGGCCATAATCATATTATCAACACCTTGTCTAACAAGATATATAGTATAACTGGTATGGTTTTGGGCGTCACGGCGGCGCAGTAGGTAGCAGGATGGCCTCAGAGCCAGAAAACGACTGGTTCGAGCCTCGGCTGGGTCAGTTGGCACTTCTGTGTGGAGTTTGCATGTTCTCCGTGTTCGCATGGGTTTCCTCCGAGTGCTCCGGTTTCCCCCACAAGTCCAAAGACATGAACTTTAGGTCAACTGAATAAGCTAAATTGGCCATAGTGTAAGTGTGTGAAAGAGAGTGGGTGTTTCCCAGTGATAGGTTGCAGCTGGAAGGGCATCCACTGCATAAAACATATGCTGGATAAGTTGGTCGCTCATTCCGTTGTGGCAACCCCTGATTAATAAAAGGACTAAACTGAAAATAAAATGAATGAATTATTATTTTACTTCAGTTAATTTTTAAGTAAAAGTTTTTAGTTTCTCATTTACTGTGATTTTTTAAAATTAATTTCAGCTAACAAACATGTTTTTTGGCATACAGTTTTAGTCTTAGTTTTTGTTTACTTGATAAAATGTGATTGGAATGTTCTAATAATGTTTAAAATAACCTTCTGAGAAACAAATTTGAATAATATTATTATAAGCAAGAAAAAAAAAGTATGACATCTAAAAACCTGGACGTTTTGAATGTTCGTTAAAGAAATAACTTAATGGTAAAGGGGTGCAGTGGGTAGTGCTGTCGCCTCACAGCCAGAAGGTCGCTGGTTCAAACCTCGGCTGGTCAGTTGGCATTTCTGTGTTTTGTTTGCATGTTCTCCCCGTGTTTGCGTGGGTTTCCTCCGAGTGCTCCGGCACAGTCAAAGTACAAGGTAAAATTGTCCATAGTGTATGTGTTTGAATGAGAGTGTGTGTTTCCCAGTGATGGGTTGCAGCTGGAAGGGCATCCGCTGTGTTAAACATATGCTGGATAAGTTGGCGGTTCATTCGCGGTGGCGACCCCAGATTAATAAAGGGACTAAGCCGAAAAGAAAATGAATGAATTAATGAACTTAATGGGAACATTAAGGGAATTGTTTTAGAAGCTAAAATTGTTGGCTGGATCTCCAGTGTTTGTATTAAAGGGATAGTTCACCCAAAAAGAAAAATGTACTCACTATTCAACCTAGTTTCTTTTTTTTCTGTTGATCACAAAATAAATTTAAGAAAATGCAGAAAACCTGTAGCAATTGGCATCCATGGTATTAAAATCAAATACTATGGAAGTCAATAGTTACATGTTTTCAACCTTTTTCAGAATATCTTTTTTTGTTCATCAAACGAAAAATACTTACTAAAAATGACCTTTTAAAAGTACTTAAAAGTAGTGGGTATTGAGTATTACACCGCAAAATGCTGATGCATTTACATGTCTTTTGTGGATGTGTGTAAACGTAACGTTCTGTAGTGCATTTAGTTATTGCCTTGCTGGCACACAACATCATACGACATTAATATTAGGTTTGATTTAAGTTGTGATGTCAGGTGGCCAAAATTCAATGTCTAGCCAGCGTCTATGGATATTGTTTGATGTCCAATAACAAGGTAAAATGACGTTGATATTTGGTTTATTTTAGATTGCGTTAGAAAGTGACTAAATTCCAACGTCGGGCCAACATCTTAATCCAACATCATATTGACGACAATTACTAACATTTATTTGTTAGGTATGGCAACCAACATCCAACGCCTGATAGACGTCAAAGTGGTGACATCCACACAACGTCAAGCTGTAACATCATTAGACGTTGATATTTGGTTGATTTTAGGTTGGACATTGACATCAGCCTGGTTCTGACGTCAACCTCATTTTCATTTTCAAACAAAACACAACGTCCACACGACATCGGGGTACAACGTCAACATGACGTTCTATTGACATCTTGTGCATGCTGGATTTGTAATTTGTTCCTTTACACCACTGTACAAGTTTTGATACAGTAAACTGTGAGTAAATTATGACATAATTGTATTTTTTGGGTGAAATATACCTTTTAAGTACACTTTTTTTTCATAATTACAAATTAATTTACAAATGTAACCTAATTTTAAAAAGCTAATTTACAAATTAACTAATGTAAACTGATGATTTTGTTAAATGATTCATTTGATCAGATGTCAAACACAGTCAAAACTCCCTATACATATAATTATTAATTTGAATGTTTCTCTTCACACCATTTACATTAGCAGAAATTATACAAGATAAGTTATGTAACAAAGTGGTTAGTTATGTTTTGCTAGGAAAGTGAAATCATTGACAAAGTGAACTCTCACCGATTGTCTCCATAGTGTCCCTCTCCTCGATGAGTAGCTGAGCACGTGGGATATCGATGTGCATCCGCAGAGTCTGCTGCTGCTTGTTCACGGTGTCAGGTGTACGTGCATTTTTACTGAAGGAAAAGCATAAAACAGTTACATGCACCACTTTAAGGTAAAGTGCATTGATTTATATGGTAATGTCATTGTTATTTACCTCATTAGCATCTCCGCTAGGCTCTTAGCATCTGTACAATGAAGACAAAGTAGAAAAATATCATTACAAAACACCTCAAAAAGACGATTTTTGAGTATGCTCAAGGACCCACGAGATGATATTTGTCCACACACCTCGTAATCTCTTGAGTCTCTGCTCTCTTCTCCTCCTCCTCAATACTAGAAGAACGATGAAGACCATGCAGATTGCCACCAGAATGCAGATGATCGTGACCATCATCTTAAGTCCTTCATTTCCCTGCCTGTTCTCCTGGCTGGGGTCCACGCTCTTTGGCAATGGAGCAATTGTGCCTAAAGAAAAAAAGGAACCAAGATATGACAAGAAATCCAACTATTTTCTTAAAGTTATAGATCACAATGAATAAATATTCATTCATTCATCAATTTTCTTTTAGGCTTAGTCCCTTTAATATTCCGGGGTCGCCACAATGGAATAAACTGCCAACATATCCAGCACATGTTTAACGCAGCGGATGCCCTTCCAGCTGTAACCCATCACTGGGAAACATCCATACACACTTATACACAACGGACGATTTAGCCTACCTAATTTACGCATACCGCATGTCTTTAAACTCCACACAGAAACGCCAACTGACCCAGCTGAGGCTCGAACCAGCGACCTTCTTGCTGTGAGGTGACAGAACTACCTACTGCGCTACCGCGTCGCCCAAATGAAAGTTATATTATTATATTCATATTGTCCCAATATGTTGATATGAAAATGTTTTAATCGTTTGTTCGAACCAGTTCATTAAATTGAACAGAGTTTACTTGAAACGGTTTACGTCCTTAGTACTAACATACTGGATATTCCCTCTGACTCGAAATAAATCCATATCCTTAGATATTCAGTTACTAGAACAGTACACTGACTCATCTGCTGTTAAAAAGGATACCTGTTGATGATGATGTGTGCGAGTCGACTGTCTCTTCCCTCGCAGCACACTCTCTCATTGAGTGTGTGTAATTCAACCTGACTAAGGTCAATTTTATTCCGCACTATGCCAATTAATAAGGTAATTCAAAGTAACTCAAATAATATTACTTATTTTTCAAAGCAATGCGTTACTTTACTCGTTACTTTGGATTAATACGTAACGCGAGTTAAAGCTGATTTATATTTCTATGTCAAGTGCACGCATATGCTACTCCGCAGCCTACGCGTGGACGCAAACCATTTGCCATGGCCGTCGGCGATGCTGATGCGCACCTCTCAAAAAATGTAACTACCCGTCTCAACGACGCTTAGCGTGAGCTCTGTGAATGGTCGTCTTGGTAGCGCTGAATAGTGTGGGCGGAGGTGAGAGCCGTGCGAGCCCGATGCAGCGAGTGTTTACAAGTGTGGTGTCTCATGAAGGAGCTCCGGATGGAGACTGTTGTTTTGTGTTTACCTTATGATTAAAGTCGTTGGGCGTCCGCCAATTCCAGCCACAAAATGAGCAAGTTTGAGCCACTTGTACATTAAGGAAGCGTTCAGAAAAAAACAAAACACCTACAAAGGAACATAAACACCTACTGCCAGCTAGCGTTTCGTGTTATTACAGAGGGACTCAAACATCGCACAGAAGTATAAATGCACGGCTATGCACATTGCATACGCTGTGGGTCACGTCGATCACTCAACGCAGAAGTATAAACCAGGCTTTACTTATATCGCGTTACCCCCAACACTACCAGTGACTAGTCGATGTCTACTTTAATAAGCTAAAATTCGACTTTTAAAAATCTAAAATCGTTCAACTGTTTGTAATAAAATAAAATCTAGCACTCACTGCCATCCATATTCAGAGTAGCGAACAGCACCCTCTTCTCCGCTGTTCCTGCACTGTTGCCGACTCTCATCTGGAGCTCATACCAGGTGGCCTCCTGTAGGTCGTACAGAATGTGGCTCTTGGTGAGGGAATCCCGCTTTACCATAGTCCACTTGGTAGTGTCTACCGGCCGATATTCTAGTGTGAAGGAGTCAATTGGACAGCCACCGTTGTTCCAACCAATGAGGTTGAGCTCCACGCGGGTAGAGTTGATACTTGAGAAAAGCTCGTGGTCTTTGGCGAACTGTGGTTCTGAACATGTGGAGAAGAAAGAGATTCATTCTGAAGTTAGAATAAGACGTTAAGCATACAATTGCGTGGATGGGATTATCGCTATTGTTGCGCTGCTTCTACTGTCATGACTTTCTAAAAAAACTTTCAATTCTGGGTTGTCCCATCCAAACTCGACTACCAACTAGAAGAATGTCTCGACCTCTACTTCTGACTTTGATGCTGCCATTCAGGTGTTTTTTTTGTTTTTTTTTGAGGTGGTATAAAAACAGTTTTTGAAGCACGGACCAACAATACAGCAGTGGCTGCTAGTGTTGATACCCTACTGGAATTTCTAACTTTGGTATAAAACCTTGAAAAATACCGATATTCAATATGTGATAGGGAGTGCAAGAGAGCAATGCGGTATCAATACTAATGGAATACAAAATTTTATTGTTTTAAATACTTTTTTTAATTAATATGTATTGAAATATTGATATTTTTGACAATACTAGTGGCTGCTGTTTACTATTTAACCCATCCTAGAGAACATTTTCGGGCAAAGTCAATTATTAGGAATTTTTTAAAATACAAACAAAGTTAAGTCCGCTTAATTCAATAATTTCACCCACAAGAAATGCATGGTAAATACTAAAATAAACAAGCTTTATATATATATTTTTTCATTTCCATTTAATTTTCGTCCGCTTTTCCGTGGTCGGCTCACATTGGCAGCAATCTTAGGAGAGATCCCAGACTTCCCTCTTCCCCCACTTCCTCCAGCTTCTCCGGGGGGATCCCGAGGCGTTCCCAGGCCAGTCAAGAGATATAGTTCCTTCACCGTGTCCTAGGTCTTCCCATAGGCCTCCTCCAGGTGGGACATGCCTGGAACACCACCCTAGGTAGGCGTCCAGGAGGCATCCAAAACAGATGCCAGAGCCACCTCAGCTGACTTCTCTTGATGTGAAGGAGCAGTGGCTCTACTCCAAGCTCCTCCATGATGACAGAGCTCCTCACCTTATCAATAAGTGTGCACCCTGCCACCCTGCGAAGGAAACTCATTTCGGCCGCTTGTATTCGGGATCTTGTCCTTTCGATTATGACCCAAAGCTCATGACCATAGGTAAGAGTAGGAACTTAGATTGACCGGTAAATCAAGAGCTTTGTAAAACAAGAGTTTTTTTCCACAACAGACTGATATATCGACTGCATTACTGCAACAATCTGCCTGTCAATCTCAGGTTCTATTCTTCCCTCACTCGAGAACAAAACCCCAAGATACTTGAACTCATCCATCTGGGGTAAGGACTTTCCTCCAACCTGGAAATGAACTTTGTGCTCAAATGTGTCCACACGTGTTCAGTTTAGGACTGCAATACTAAGTATACTTAAGTGATAGATTGGCAAAAATCTGATGCTGGTAATGACAATTTTCTCTGACCAATCAGTGATCAGCAGCATGAATACGTCACATTTTTGTAAAAGTTTGGCTTGCTTGGAACCTCACCTGAGGTGGTGCAAAAAAAGTAGAGAAGCCCCCAAATGTTAACCATACAGAAGCAAACCATGTCATACCGTACCTTGCTAAAGGTAAATTCATTAATGTTCATATACTTGTCTGCAAAAATAGTTTTATTTAACTTAAGAGTTTTTTTTCTAGTCCAAATATTAAATAATTCCTAAATCTAGAAGCATTTTCTAAAAAAGCAAAAAACACTCTTATTTTTAGAAATAATACTTCAAAATTAAGTGAGTTTATCCTTAAAACATGCAAAATAAATGGGGTATGCAATATAATCTTATTTCTCAGCGAAAGCACAATTATTTTGCAAAATTATTCTGCTTATTCTTTTCTAGAAAATACTTCTTGATTTAACATAACCAAAACAGAAAAAACAAAACAGAAACTCCAATAATAAAGTCATTTTTAGCAGTGTAGCCACAAGAGCTTGACATTATTAACAGATGTGTACCTTTTCCATGGGTTTTGGCCTCAATGATTTCACTGATGCGTCCGGGACCTACTGCATTCTGTGCAGTCAGAGTAAACTTGTACCAAGTACCGCACTTCAGATTCTCCAGACGGTAAGAGCGCTCACTGGGGCTGATGGAGTAACTGCCCCATTCTTCACTGTTATCCTCTGAGTACTGTAAAATGTAGCCTGAACAGAGAGAACCACAAAAAAACACTTTACTGTATGCTCAGTGATGTGTCCATTTTAATAAATAAACCTCAAATGCCAAACTTTGTTTATGAATTTTTACAGGCACTGCAAATTGATACAGAGCACTTGCTGTACGATGCAAAGTTGACCTTTAAGTTTATTAAAATATAACGGCGTGTGGAATAAATCTCAGTTTGAAACATTTGACAGGTTTGTGCTGATAGTGTTTCATTTTTGTCACCCAGTGGAGAATAGGTGAAAATGTGGAGCGCAAAATATCAAGGCAGTCTAACCTCTGATGGAGCTTCCGCCATTGTCTCCGGGGATCCAGAAGAGCGTGATGGAGGTGGTCGTGGTTTTGGTCACGGTAAGACGTGGTTGGTCCGGTGGTACTAGAATATTTTATGGATAAAACAACAAAATTATTCTTTCAAAATTTGCAGGTAATAATCAGTCACTACAGTCATCAGGAATTGGGAATTTCGCATGAAAGTAAGATTTTTTACATGCAGGACTACAAGATTTTACAAGATTACATTACAAGATTTTACATGGGGTTGATCTTGATTGGTTGAAGTGACTTCTCTAGCAAGTGTGCGAAAAATGCCTTTCTTACTTGTTTATAGTCCAAACATCTAAAAAATCTTAAGTTAAAAAGCATTTTTTTTTAGACAAGACAAACATATTGGGCTCTATTTTAAAGATCTAGCCGCAAAACCATTAAGGACGTGTGCGAATCCACTTTTGCTATTTTAAGGACGGAAAAATATGCTCTGCGCCGCGGCACATGGTCTAACAGAGTCGTACTTATTCTCTTAATGAGTTATGTGTGTGTTTTGAGCATAACGTGCATTAAACCAATTAAGAGTCTCATCTCTCATTCACTTCAAGATTGAGTTGCGTCACGGCATGGCACATTTGCTATTTACATGGTGGAATTTGTAAGTGGAAAAACTGAACGCTTCACTAGCGAGAAAACAGACCCTCTGCAGGGCAAGAATAAAGAACGAGCCTCCTTCATTCGGCTTCTTTATTTTCTCTTTACTACTTTTACTCTTTACTCCTTTACTTTCGTGGATAAGGAAACGGTGTTGTACGCACTTCACTGAAGACAGCCATTAGCCTGCATATTTAATTTAGATTGTTAAATGTGAAGATTTGTTTCAAAACTATTTCTAAATTCAGTTCTAATTTCCAGCAAATTAATTAATAAGCAATAATAACAAATAACAAAGTTATATCCAAACAAACGTCCTATGCCTCATATGGTTTAAAATCTGACAGGTGGACACATCTAAGTTTGTTTTTAATAAAACAAATATAAATTTGCATATAATAAATAATATTGCTAATAATAATAATAATAATAATAATAATAATAACATTATACAAAAGCAAGTTGTCATGAACAAACTGAAAAAAAAACTAGATAAATAAGGCATGGAGGCAGTGGTTTTCATATTTACGTAGAAATTAATAATTTTTGTAATATGTTAATCCTTTAATTCCTTTTCATTTGTAAAGATGATTGCGTATTGCTGTATATTTTGTGTGTATTAAGCAACGTGTACGAGATTAAGGTGCAAAACTAACGCGCTCTGCGCTGGACTTTTCAGCTGGTCAATTGCGTAGTCTATTTTAGCTCATTAAAATAACAACACACCAACAATGCGCCTTAACACACCTCCTTTTTAGAGTGGAACAGCCATGAGTTCACAAAGTGGTGCAAATGGATTTGCTGTTAAAACAACGTGGTGCGAAGTAGGAAAATTAGGGTTGCGCTGGTCTGAAAATAGCACACCAAACACGTCTTGTGCCCTATTGCGCTGGGTGTATGATAGAGCCCAGAGTTTGTTTTCCGAAATAATAAGTCAAAATGAAGTGAGTTTTTCCTTGAAACAAGCTAAGTAATCTTGTTTTCTACCATTGGCAGATTATTTTGCTTGTTTCAAGGGAAAAAAATGGACATAACATTTCTGAAAACAAGACAATATGTTTTGCTTATCTAGAAAATTCTTCTTGATTGAAGAATTTTTAAATATTTGGACTAGAAACAAGGCAAAAACTTTAAGTAAGAAAAATATTTTTACAATGTATTTCTTTTTTTACAATTACATTTTAGAATATACAACCATATTGATTGTAAAGTGCAACCGTATAATAGAAATAAAAGCAGCAGCTAAAATAAAATGAAAAATAAAAATAATTAAAAATATTATCAAATGGCACCAAGAAATTTCCTCTCGCCTTACCAATTTTAAATTCTAAATTAAAAAAGGCTGTCTCTGAAGATTACAAACACACCTTGGACCTGAAGATTTAGCATGATCTCATCGGAACCCCAGTTGTTGCTGGCAACACATCTGTAATACCCAGAATCCTCTGCTTTGACGGTACGAATAACAAAGCTGCCATTGTTGTGAGCGCTGCGACGACCATCGATTGAAACTGGAGCAGGTGTACCATTACTGTAAGAAAGCATGATCAGTTTTTCAAGATATCAGCTTCATAAGCAAAATAATGAAATGAATAAAAAAACACAATCAAACTAATTATTTCAGGTGCTATAAGTTTCATTTGCAAGTCTGGCCAGACATACCTGAACAGATTTAAAAAGATAGTTCACCCTCCAAAAACATTTTTACTCACTATTTATTCAGCTCATGTGTTTCCAAAAAACAAAAATCTTCTGTTAAACACAAAGGAAGATAATATTAAGAATGCTGGAAACCAGTAACCTTCAACATCACTAGTAGGAAGCTAGCAAAACATATGGAAGTCGACTAGTTTTTATCTTCTTTTGTGTTCAACAGAGTTTGTGACAAGTAAACTGTCAGTGAAACAAGGACAAAATCTCCATCCTCTTTTCATATTTTGAATATAAAGAATGTAGAAACTAAACATACTTTCCCTTCAGCCATTTGATTGTTGGAGGGGGGTCTCCGACTGCTTTGCATGGAAGGACAATGTCCCTCATCCAGGGAGTGGTCACAGTGCCACTGAATGTCAGGATTCGAGCAGGGGCTTGAGAAACAAACAATAGCATTACCATATTATCACAGAGTAACACTTTTCTGAGTGCTTTTTGCTGTGCAAACATAAAATATTGTTTCTTACCTATAGTATAATGCTTTAAATAGCCTAGATCATGTTTATTAACCAACTTCTATCTCGCTATAATTCAACCTGATCATTAAGGTCTCAAAACTTAAAGCTTCTGGTAGTACCTAGAATAGCAAAGTCCACTAAAGGAGGTTGAGTGTTTTAATATATGGCTCCTAAACTCCGGAATAGCTTTCCTGCTAATGTCAGAGGCTTAATCACACTTTATAAGTTCAAAACTAGATTTGAGATCTTTTTTTTTAGATCTTTTTAGTAAACCATAAACACAATGCTGTACACATAACTGTAGGATGCATGAGTGGGCTCGACAAATCACCTGTAGGATAGACTCTTACTGACTTAATGCACCTGGCACTTTGTTAGAAATATTTATATGTTTGTTAATATGTTTGTTTATATAGTGTAGCACCTTTTTTTCATTTATAGCACTTCATTTTCACGTTGACATTAAGTTATTAGTAACTAATAAAGTTAACTAACAAAGTAACTTGAATATTAGTAATAACTAGGGATGCCACGGTTCTCAATATAATATTGAACTGTTCGGTATGACCTCCACGGTTCAATACCTGCTTGTGAGTTGCGGTTTTCTCTGTTTTTCGTTTAAATAATTTATGTGCGTTTTCTATCTCCTCGAATTGAGTGTGTGTGCCTCTAAGTCCATGAGATGAGATGAGGAAACTCCTCTCCGCAAGTAAATATCCAATCACTGTGCTCTAAAGTTAGGGGGCACTTAACCACCATTCCACACTTTAACATGGTGAAGTGAGGTTGAGGCAACAGTACAAGGAAGCGCCGGAGTCTTTCAAATCTGCGGTGTGTTGACATTTCAGTTTTGCCGGTAAGCATAATGCCAATAAAAGAAAAAAACGGAGAATAAAAAATAACTGTGGGCAAGCATTGTTTTACACATATAACCATGACTGCACATCTGCAGCGCCATCACCCAGTAATATCACTGTCTGAAGGCAGGACAGCAGAGAAGGTAATAAAGTCCTCCAAATAGCAACAATCCCTCGCTGAATCTTTTCAGAAAACATACCCAACTGGTTCCGAGAGACATATAAAAATAACAAAGGCAGAGCGGGTGTTTATTGCTTAAGATTTGCAGCCGTTTTCGGTGATTGGAGATGTGGGCTTTTGTCATTTTATAAAAGCACTCGATTCGCGTTACAGACTACAGTCTCGCATTTTTTCAGCACCAAGATTATTAAGATGTTTTATTTATGTTTACTTAAGTACAAATATGTTTATTTGAAATGGCCAATTCATCTTAATTATCTTCACATGTGTGTTTATTTTCAAAATGTAGGAATGTATGTGCAATTTGTACATGGGTTCCCAGCAGCTGTGAGATTTCACAGTTTTTTTTATACAATACACTAGGAACTACTGTACTTTTCTTGGCTTTTAAGTAAAACAAAATGAGTATTGCAATAAATCGTTTTTATTTTTTTTCTCCTTAACCTCTCACTGATCCTATGCCTAAAGAATAAAAAAAAAAATAAAAAAAAAAAATTGTAACAAGCCATGAGAAACGAACCGAACCGAACTGCAAACCATGTTAAAAAACCAAGGTATGTATTGAACCGTTGGCTAACTGTATTGCTGCATCCCTAGTAATAACCTTAACTTTTGATTTTGACTGTAATAACTGTATCAGACTGTAACTTTGTGCAACTTTTGTAGAGCCGCTTTGAAACAATAATTATACACATATCTGCTTGTTTTAAGAGAAAATCTACTAAATTTGGCATACTACATATAAAAAACAAGACAATGGTGTTTGCTTGTATAGAAAATAGATTTTTTAGATATTTAGACTAGAAACAAGACAAAAACTTTAAGTAAGAAAACATTTTTTTTTTTTTGATCTGTTTCTTTTTCTTTGCTCGGAAAAGGCAAAATAAATGGGATTGTAGAGTCTTTTGGAGACATTAAATGACATCACACTGAACAGGTAAACTAAACAAAATGTTTGCAAACTATTTTAAACTTAAAATGAAAAGTTACACATATTAAAAAGGTTATCATATGTGGAAGTTCATAAAACTTTAAAATTCATAATTAACAAATCGTGTTTTTATGGGTCACATTTGGTTTTAAAGGCTCATTTTCTGCAATATTCTAATAATAAACAGAAAACCTTTTTTTTTTTTTTATTAAGGAAAATACTTTTAGTGTTAGGTATTCCGTGTTATGGAGTGATTGCCATATCTTCCATACCTTTAGCTTGGGGCTCTACGGTGATAATTTCACTGGTATTCCCACGACCTGCCGCAGTCACCGCCACAACCCAGATGCTGTACTGCCAATTCTGGTTCAAGTTGGTCAAGCGACGGAAATAAACATCAGGTGCGGCTTCAAACTCACTAATCACCTGTAATGACATGAGATAAAAAAAATGTAAGTGCCACAAAAACAAATTCCACCCTATAAACTACTCCTCGAGAGTCAATTTCCTGTAGAGTCTAGCTACAACCAAGTGTGCCGCAAGCCTACGTTTGAGTGAAGGTCTCGGCCGTTAGATCGCCCCCTGGGGGCTGGCTGCAGTACAAGTCATAAAGCCCGCCTCCTCCGTGTTAATGAAGGAGACTTGAGCCCAAATAAAAAAAAATATTACACTTGCAATAAAATGTCCCGAAAGATAGTTCTGGTCAATTAAGGCACTGGTTATTGTGCTGAAATAGGTGCAGATCTTCATTTTTGTTAACAGTTTGTTTTTAGCAGTAATTTAATGCTGGGCGTGTCATCGTGATTGACAGCTGTGATTGACAGTTTCTCAAAGCGCGGCGTCTGAGCTTCGGCAGGAGACTGAAGTAGACTGAAGTGTTATTATTCGATTTCTGTGTTATTTTACCATGACAAAATGAGTTCAGCAGTAAACTATAGTTTCTGACATACATGATCCTGGTGGAACACTGTTTATTCGCTAAGTTCAGGGCTTTTTTCGGGCTTTATTAGTTTGCTGATACACGCCTAGCCACCCAGATAGCAAAACACAGTTCCGGCTAGATTCTCGCCTGCCGGAGACTTATCTCTTAGAGCTCAGACTGACTAATGTTACCTCTGCTGGACCTACTCCGGATGCCTGGACTCACTACCCAATTCCAGCCCAAGTCAATCGAGCCAGATGCGGCGGCCGAGCGAGCCGGCGCTGCCGCATGCGAGCCGGAATCAGCCCGCGACGCTGCGAGTAGGTTATGCGCTGCGGCCCGGAGCTGGCGCGATTGAATATATAAAACCCTCATATTTGTTAACGTTATTACATCCATTTGTGTTGATATGACAGCAAACGCATGCTGAGAAGTTCGGGGGGCGTGGTTGATTTTACATAAAGCGTTTGATTGGAAGCTCGACTCTGCTCATTTTCGCGGCTCCTCCTCTGGCTCCATCAGACAATCCTTCTGCGCATGTCTGGCTCCAATTTCAGCAGTCTTTTGCGACAGTTTGTGCCCGTCAAGCAGGCGTTTTGCCCTCAAGGCGTTCAATGGGAAAAAGGGCTGTCGCGTCGTCCATATTTTTTACAGTCATTGGCTACAACACATCTGACGGGTTTGACTTCTGACTTTCAATACCTTTGCAATAAATTAATTTCTTCACTTGGGACTCCAGGAATTTCTTAATTAACTTGTTTTTGACCATCACAAATCGTTATTTACAGATCTGGCATGAACTAATGCGCGCATGAAACGAAGTGTTCGCAATCTTTTTTTTAATTTATTTATTAGTTTCTTTATTTATTGAAATATGGTTTCGGGACACAGCAATTTGGCGAACCATGTAACAACGGAACTGCGACCATGGTTAGTCAACGAGCTTGGGAATTGTACCCCAGATTGTTGTTCCCTGCGCCAGCTGGTGGCCATTGTATGCAGCGCAGCAATGTTTAAAAAAATCTGAAAAAAGCCACTGCAGGAGCTTGCAAGGCCACGCATGACGAATTGCATGGCAGTGAAGGAAAAAACGCGCATTAGTTCAAGCCAGATCTGTATTTCTTACATTTTGAATAAAAATATTTTTTGTTGGTATATTAGGGAGTATGTATATAAGGGAATTTTTAATGTTAAGATAAACTGATTTGAAAAGATAAAACTGGCATTAAAATTCCCAGCAAAGCATGACATTAAATAAGAAACCCATGAAATGATCCATATATGTGGATCATCATAGCTTGTGCATCAAAGGGTTAAGAAAGCCAGGATAACATAAAAATCCAGGCTTATTCTGTTGCACGTTTGCTGATCCAGGTTACAACGTGTTGACAAATTACAAATTCACTTTTCCTCAAATGATACCAGTGTACATTCATGTTACTCAGGAAATTCATTATGAAGATTAATTGAAAACCCTTAGACTACCGAATATTGAGCATCCATTTGATCTGTTTCATTTATTTGATCCTTTTAATCATAATCAAATCACTTTCATTCAGGTTTTCCCTTTCTAATTGATCTTAATTCATATATAACATCATCATCATTGTATATACAGTTAAAGTCAAAATTATTAGCCCTCAAGTAAATTTTCTTTCTTTCTTTTTTTTTTTTTTTTTCTTCAAATATTTAACAGAGCAAAACATTTTTTTAAAGTATTTCCCATAATATTTTTTCTTCTGGAAAAAGTCTTTGTTTTATTTCGGCCAGAATAAAAGAAAAAAAAAATGTAAGGTCTATATTACTAGCCCTCTTAAGTTTATAAATTTTTTTCTCGATTGTCTACAGAATAAACCACTGTTATACAATAGCTGCGGCTCACTATACATGTACTTATGCACTTACACAATTAACAGCATAGTATATGTATGTAGGGTCAATCCTAAATGGAACACTAATAGTTTTTTTACCAAGCGGAAATCCAAACGGTTTCCCTGATCATGTTTTGATGGTTGATAAGTTAGTGAAATGAATGACCAAACTACCAAATAATACCTGACATAAGTATAACCGCACTCACCACCGGGAGGCGCTATAATCACTCACATGGGAGAATTTAGCTTTCACAATCCAAAATAAAAAATCCAACATCAGTGCCTGACAAGGTTATAAGAGTTTAGGATTTTGTGTAAAAATCAGGACTAAAATGGTGCAGTGTGAGCTCGGCGTGAATCTCACCGTGGGGTAAGGGTTGGAACAGAAGACGATGTATTTCCTGATGATCCCGTTGAGCTTGTGTGGTGGCAGCCAGGAAACAAACACCACCGAGCTTGTGGAAGCAGCAGCCTTAACTCCAGCCGGAGGGCCAGGAACTGTTTTAAGCGAGAAAATGAAAAACATCTTTAGTTGAGGCGAAGACAGTGTAAACTATATACCAAGTGATCTATAACTTATCCAATACTTGCATGTGAAGCTGTAAGTTTATTGTTTCCAAGCTATTTTGTTTTTCTTTTGACATTAGATTGAAATGTCTGCAATAAGCAAAGTGGTCAACCTACATATAGCTTACTTAAAGGCATTTCACCCAAAATTTTAATTTCTGTCATCATTTACTGTACTTACCATTCACTTGTTCGAAACCTGAGTTTCTTTGTTCTGTAGAACACAAAAGAAGCTTGAAAAAGGATGCTGGTTGCTTTGACTCCATAGTATTTTCCATTTACTTCCATAGTATTTGTTTTTCCTACTATGGATATCAGTGGGTACCAGCATTCTTCTTTTGTGTTCAAGAATAAAGGAACTCATAAAGGTTTTAACCACATGAGAGAGAGTAAATGATGAGGTAATTTTCATTTTTGAAATGAGATGACAATTTGTCTAACATTTACTCAAGCTCAAGAAGTTCTAAACGTTTATGTAGAAATTCTGAAGAATACCTTTAACCACTGGCGTTCAAAACAGCAGATACTATGAAAGTCAATGGTTACAGGTTACTAGCTTTCTCCAAAATATCTTCTTTTTGTGTTCAACTCAAAGAAACTCAAATAGGTTTGAAAAAAGTAAAAAGAAATGACAACATAACTGACATTGTTTGGTGAACTATGCCTTTAAGTGTGGAAACGTGTCAGTGTTTTACAAAAAAAACAAAACAAAAAAACATTTAGGGCAGCACAATACTTGTAAAATATAGAATATTTTTGTTGAGATTTGATAACAATAGTTCTTATGATATAATTAACTAAAATACACAGGTAATAGATATTTTTTTTTAGAGATAATTAAATTCAAAGATGTGATGTCAAAGTTCTAACCTTTAGGGCTCTATTTTTACAATCTAGGTGTAAAGTCTAAATCGCATAGTGCAAAAGCATTGGACTCTATTTTAATGCAAAGTCTAAAGTGCATAGTGCAAAAGCATTAAGGGCATGTCTGAATTCACTTTATATATATATATATATATATATATATATATATATATATATATATAAATATATATATATATATATATATATATATATATATATATATATATATATATATATATATATATATATATATATATATATGCCGATATATATATATATATATATATATATATATATATATATATATATATATGCCGATATATATATATATATATATATATATATATATATATATATATATATATATATATATATATATATATATATATATATATGCCGATATATTTATATATATATATATATATATATATATATATATATATATATTATATATATATATATATATATATATATATATATATATTTATATATATATATATATATATATATATATATATATATATTTATTTATATATATATATATATATATATATATATATATATATATATATATATATATATATATATATATATATATATATATATATATATATATATGTGCCGATGATTATAAATATATTTTAAAATATTATATTTTTAAACAGCAAACTTTATAAAAGATTGAACTGCTCTAATGAACTGAATAGTCTATACTCAAGCAAAAAAACAATCATTTTAAAATTGCAAGGTGATTATATAATGTAGACCTATATTCATGATTTCACATAAATCAGCATGCAAAAAATAAATTATTTTCTTTTCTTCATAGCAAATTAACATGCAACTTGACTGTTGCATAAAAATAATAGGTTTAATAACAAAATGGGATTTAATCAACAAGTAAGATAAATATATTTAAATAAGATGGAAATTTATTTACTTATTAATATATTTTTAAGGATTATTATAATTTCTTTATTATAATTTTGCCCTTTAAAATTTGATTTATTTATTTGGTATTCAAATGATCAATTAACCTATTAGTTGGAAAAAAAAATAGTATATTTGGACTATAACCCATGGCACAATCTTTGTAAAACTTGCCTCTAATTATAATTCAGGAAGCACTTTAAAGATAACTTTAAATAAACATATCAAAAAAATATATAAAAAATTTCATTAACATTCATGACATGTTATGTCACGATTATAACAGTTTAATCAGTCTTATGAACACACCTTCAGGTAAATTGTTACCAAAAGGTGCATATAATCTACAATATATACAATATATTAAAAAAAAACAAGTGTGTGCAACAGGAGAAAGTCTTACCATCCTCTTTGGTACGTGTGTAGATCTGCTCACTACGAACTCCATCTCCAGCTCGAGTGAAGGCCAGCACCTGGATACTGTAGTTGGTGTATTTTTCCAGCCGCTCCAACTCCAGCGAAGGCTTGGTGGTAGTGATGTTCCTGATCTCTCCCAGCTCTGCAACACACAAAAACAACTGTCAACTTAAGCTTAATAATAATTCTAATTAATTAATAATAATAATAATAAAAAAATACTTTAATTTAAATAAAATAATAATAAATAAATAAACAATTCTTTTGTTTCATCCCAAAACAGCATGCAAAACTGTGCCAAGATTTATTTTTAAAGTGTTTAATCAAACCACAGGCATTTCAGTATTAAACATTCCCAATATTATTGTTTATTTATGCAATAACATGTACTGGGATGTCTCATTAAAAAATAAATAAATAGAAAGCCTTTTTATTTATTCAAAACCAAAACAAAAATTCTTATTTGTTTTATTTCAGCTAGAATAAAAGCAGTTTTTAATTTTTTAAACATCATTTTAGGGACAAAATTATTAGCCCCATTAAGCTAAAATTTTCCTCGATAATCTAACGAGCAAACCATTGATATACAATAACTTGCCTAATTACCTTAACCTGCCTAGTTAACCTTATTAATCTAGTTAAGCCTTTAAATGTCACTTTAAGCTGTATTGAAGTGTCTTGAAAAATATCTAGAGAAATATTATTTACTGTCATCATGGCACAGATAAAATAAATCAATAATTAGAAATGAGTTACTAAAATTATTATGTTTAGAAATGTGCTGAAAAAATCTTCTCTCCAACAAACAGAAATTGGGTAAAAAATAAACAAGCGGTCTAGTAATTCTAGTAACCAAAACAAATAATGATCTATATTTGGCCATTCGTTGTATATAATATTATGTCATTTATTTATCCTAAAATGTAATACTGTGTATTGAGTTAACATTTCCTCATGTGTAATGGATAATTAATTCAACTGCATTTTGCAAAGTCACAGGTCACTGTGTCCTGCATTACAATACATTATACAGCACTGATTTACAGACTGCTGCATGTGCCAGAATCCCTTTTGATTTTTTTACCCTTGATTCTGTGCATCAATACCTTATTGTAGTTCAATTATTAATGACTCTGCAGTGCAGCCTGGAAAACGGCCACTACTCATTTCCCCTCCTTTTTTTTTTTTTGCTGTGTGCTCTGACATTCATCATGGTTTTAATAGATTACGTAAGTGTTAGGGTGACATTTTGCAAAACCAATACTTACCATTTCAAAATTAAGAAATGATTTATGGATGGATACTGATCGAATTATTTAAAATCACATCAATAAAGCTTCAAGTTCATACAACACATTACAAATTGAGCTGAATATTTATGGATTTTAGCAAATTGTTTGGTGTTTGGTTCTAACTTTTTTTTGTCCCCAAGCACCACATTGAGCAAAAATACTTTTGCTGTAAATTCCAGGATTTCCAATTTATTGATCACAATACTTTTTTTGGATTCACTAGATAAAGATTAAGAAGTTATTTTTGAACAATGTTAACATTAAAAATATCTCATGAAATCATATCTCTTTGATCCATTTTAGTACTTTAGTATCTTTTAATCGTGACAACTGACCTCTGGGTAATTTGGTTGCAATCAGATTGAAACGTCTGGATGAATTTATCTAAAATGGCTGCATGTGCTCATGTTTAGTTTGGGGAACGCATCTACAGTATAGATCTTCAAAATCAGCAATGCAGCTACTGTTTTTTTTTTTTCAATATCTTTGCTTGTAATCACTTTAAATCAAAAGCATCTGCTAAACCACTGAACAATGTAAAGCGAAAGGTAGTCTGTCCAGTATGGTTGTGCTTGTGTTTCTCATTTGTCTGCCCATTCCTTGACTTTCTGTCCGCCATGTAACAAAGCCAGCATGCCCTCTGGTGGTCTGAAGTATACATGCTTGTTGAAATTGAAACCGTACATTGTGTTCCTTATGAACCACGTAAGTAATTAAAATACAGTATCCGCCTTACCTGCGAATATGCAAGACTACTACAGCATGATTTATGATTATGGTAATGTAAATTTATAATTACAAATCCCAGTGTGTAATATTATTCCATTTTTTTTTTTACTTTTTTTAAACTATTATCTAAAATAACTGTAACATGTATACATTTTTTTGCCAATTTTTGACTCTTTTGGGCATCTTTAAATGGTTTATATACATACACAACCGGCATATAATGTATAATAATAATAAAGAACTGTTATATACTTACTTAAATAGTACTGTCAAAGGATTAACATTAAATAATACTCCAAATAAAACCAAACAAAATGTATATCCAAATGTATATTTGTTAGGTACATATAACTCTACACACATTCATGAAACGCAAAAATAAACAAAAAATATTTTGGTCAAAATCATGCTTTTTTTTCTTTCAAGATTCCTAGATTAATGAGTGGGATTTCTTGGGAATAGAAATATTGTGTAACATTACAATTGTTTTTACTGGACAGTAGTGATCCATTAAAATAAATAAATAAATAAATAAATAAATAAATAAATATTTTATTTATTTTTAATTATATTTATTTAATTTGATTTATTTATAATTATCTTTCTTTGCCCAACTTCTAATCATGGTAACACTTTACAATAAGGTTCATTAGTTAATGCATTTACTAACATGAACTAACTATGAACAACACTTGTACAGCATTTATTTAAAAAACCCTAATTATATTGTTTCACAGAAATGGACTGGGTATATAATTAAATGGGCATATAAGAAAATCAATGACAAAGTCAAAACAGGTGTCTGACCTCCATCAGGTAGGTTGGCCCAGAAGATGACACGGTATCCGAGCAGCATGCCGTTGAGGGCTTCTTTGGGCAGTGCAGACCATGACAGAGAGATGGTCTCAGGGGTCGTAGCTGTGGTCACAACGTTTTCAGGTGGGCGACTGGGAACTGTGAAACAACAGGATGGTATAAGAACCCAAGATACTCACAAAAAACATTTAAATTTCATACAAAACCATAACAAGGCTGGTGTTTGAAACTAACTGTGACTACTAGTTTAGACAAGTCTGGATCCTTTGTAATCATACAATAAGTAGGTGGGTTCTAGGGATTGCCATTTCTGAAATGTACAGCGAGTAAAATAAGTATTGAACATATCATGATTTTTCCTGGTAAATTTTTTCTAAATTAGCTTTTGACTAGGGCCGGGCGATTAATTAAAAAGTAATTGAAATTGAAATTCAGAACCTATAACCTACGTTTTCCTCGCTGTAACTGATGCTGATGCTGACCCCTTAAAACATGTAACTACACGTCACGGCAATGCATAGCGCAAGCTCTGTGATTGGACGGCTTAGTAGCATTGACAAGTGTGAGTGGCACAAAGAGGGCAATAAATAAATAAATAAATTAAATAATTTTTCATTAATCGGAATCGAGTTAAAATATTCAAGTAATCGAGATTTCGGTTTTAGGTCAAATCGCCCAGCCCTACTGTTGACAAAAAATTAATCTAGATTTTGATAAAGCCCCAAACAATCAATCCAACATCCAAAAAAGTCAGTGGAATGACAATAGATTAACACTAGTATGTATGTCTGAACTACTCATGTATTTAATACTACTCAAATGTATTTAATACTTTGTATCAAAGGCTTTTTTGGGTAATGACAGCTTCAAGATGCCTCTAGTATGAAGGATGTAGCCACATGCATTGCTTAGGGGGAACCCCTCCCCCCCTTAAAAATATCTTTAGAAATATGTTTTCACAGAAAATGGTGATAAATTCAATACTTACATTACTTGCCTACAGTAGATATTCATTTTATGGGGTGTGTACATTACCTTATACCCAAAATATAGCAATACAGGTAAATGTTGAGATTGGGAATCTTTTGGGCTCATAAATCACACAAAATGTATATTGAAAATGTAAAAATTTAGATTTGTAAAGTTTTAACCCCTTCACACCTGAATTATGTTCCAAATTTCAGAAAAATTGGATGAAGGGCTTAAAACCATTGTGTCTATGGGGAAGTTCACATAAGTATAGTGACTGAGAGTGTTCGGGTGGTTTTGGAAGAGCCACATTTCACTGGCAAACGTCCAGAATTTGTCTCATATATGAAATCATTTGTCTTATTTTAAATGCTATGCCACCATAATTATGGAAATAACCCATCGAAAAAGGTGTTAAACCAGGCAGAATGCTCTGTTTACCGTCCCTTCGGCGTGACTTCAGCTACCCAGTTTTACCCAATGCAAACAATTGTTTTTAGTCCTACATCCAGCTGTGCAAGAAAATGTACATTTTTGACGTAATTGAGGGCATCTTTCACTACTATCCTACTGTACTGTTATTAAAAATTGAATACATTTTACAATTAACTTTTATTCTAAATCTTGAACCTTATTCTTGACACAAAAAAAGACCAATAAAAAGGTGTGAAGCTCCATGAGCGGCCTATATTGTTATTCATGAATTTTCAAATGAAAAGTTGTGAAGCTCTACATTATGATTCTTATTTCTATTCTTGTTCTTCCTCCTATTCTTCTTCTATTATTATTATTATGTTTAAGTTTTTTATTATTCAAATGGCCAAATTTTGACTGAGCAAAGTTGAATGTTCTGGCCTGTTTGTTATTCGCCTAATAAATAACAATAGACTACAGTTTTTGATTTAAAACCTTAACAGATTTCTATTTTTTCCCTAATTATAAATGATGTGATGAATTTGTATTTTAAAAATAAATATATATTCATATTTATTTGTTTTAAATCTTTAGGAAATAGTTTTGGTACATCAACACCTGACCAGCGAATCCAGCTATAAACATTTTTTTAAAATGCTGAATTTAAATTTCATAATTAAACAGAAAATGAGCCGAATAAGTGCACACAGGTCCATTTGTTGAGAACAAAAGAACCATCGCTTTCACCAGGCTCCCTAAGGGCCTGACAGTGATACAACATTGTATATTGACTTGGGTATGACTCAGTTGTGCTCTATTAAGAGGGTTTACAGGGTCACATCTTGTGTTTCTGTACCTAAGAATGCTAAAAATCATACTTAAAGTCTTTTCACATTCAAACTTTGCCACAGGTTCCTTGTAAGAGTTGGGTTTAGGGATAAGGCCATATATTCAGCTTTATTTGTATAGCGCTTTTACAATGTAGATTGTGTCAAAGCAGCTTCACATAAATGGTTATAGTAACTGGATCAGGGTAGTTCAGTTTTTAGTGTTTAAGTTCAGTTCAGTTTAGCTCAGTTCAGTGTGGTTTAAAGTCATTACTGAGAGTCCAAACACTGAAGAGCAAATTTATTGATGCGTAGCTCTACCGATCCTGAACCATGCAAGCCAGAGGCAACAGCGGAGAGGGAAAAAACTTCACTGATAGGAGAGTGAAGAAAAAAAAACCTTGAGAGAACCAGACTCAGTTGGGCACGACCATTTTAATTTCTCCGCTGGCCAAAAGTCTTGTGTGTGTAAAAATAATAAGTGTTTTTTACTATATAAAATACATTACACCTATGAAGTATGCAAGTATGTGAATGTGTGTAAATATTAAGGGCGTACAATTGTAATTGATGGAGGGGACGTGTCCTCACCAATATCCACCAATTACTGAAATATCCCTACCAATAATTAAATCGACAAAAAAATCAGAATAAAATAATGCTCCGCCGACCCTTAGTAAATCAAGTTTGCTCCCTTTCACTATAATACTATATTAACCAAGGCTGTGCAATTATTCAAAATTCAGATTTGGCCTCCATGATTATGAAAAACAATAATCGAGACAAAACAGTTCAATTGCGGCACACACCTCTCTAAATTTCTCTATAATCATACCCCTCAAAGCCAGATTGCAGTAAAACCATGTAAATTGACTTTTGCAGCACGAAACGTGATTATTAGTATTACTACATATAAGTGTTTCGAGAGTTCACCCTTAGCTGATGATTGATTATAGAGCATGTGTTGCATGCTGTCCCGGGAGAGAGCCCTGAGCTTATGAGATCCTCGAGCCCAGGGCTCCCTCCCGTTGTAGGGCGAGAGAAGAATTTGAGCTCAGGTAGGTCTCGTGAACTCCCTCGCTTGTTATGGCGAATAGGAATAAGGAATTACTGTGGATAGATATACAACTGATTAAGTGTTCTTCTATGGTGTCGATTTGGTTTGGTCAATTGACTTATGTCACATGTCTTGCCTGTTGGAGGAAATCAGGGAGCCCGGGCGGAAACCCACATGAGCACGGGGGAAAATGTTAAGTCCACACAGTAATGTCAACTTGGCCAGGTAAAGACTTGACAAAGTGACATTCTTGCTGTGAGGTAACAGTGCTAATCACTGGGCCGCCGTGTCGCCCTGTCAAGGGAAAAGAGAGAGAAGCAGGGGTAGAAGGGGGGATTTTTCAACATGAAGATGACTAAGGTAGATGCTCTGGTTATTTATAGTGAGTTAGGCTTCGTCTGATTGGTGGATCATATATTAGCTAATGCGCGACCGGCTGCACTCAATCATAAGCACGTGATCCTCTTGAAATTAGTTTATAAATTAACTTTTTTAAATTTTTATTATAAAGTACTTTATTAATCTTTTTTTAAAGCGCAAAACTTTATTTTGATGGTCCATTTGTTGAATTTAAGTTAAATTGCAACTAATTCTCATTATATTATAAGTAGACTGTTAGGTTGGGGTTGTGGCGACGCAGTGGGTAGCACGTTCGCCTCACAGCAAGAAGGTCGCTGGTTCGATCCTCGGCTCAGTTGGCGTTTCTGTGTGGAGTTTGCATGTTCTCCCTGCATTCGCGTGGGTTTCCTCCGGGTGCTCCGGTTTCCCCCACAGTCCAAAGACATGCGGTACAGGTGAATTGGGTAGGCTAAATTTTCTGTAGTGTGTGTGTGTGTGACTGTGTGTGTGTGTGTGTGTGTGTGTGTGTGTGTGTGTATGTTTCCCAGAGATGTGTTGCAGCTGGAAGGGCATCCGCTGCGTAAAAACTTGCTGGATAATTTGGCGGTTCATTCCGCTGTGGCGACCCCAGATTAATAAAGCGACTAAGCCGACAAGAAAATGAATGAATGAATGAATAAATGTCTGTTGAAGGAGCATATCAACATATATTTAGCAGAAAGTCTAATATTACTCAAACGGACCATCAAAATAAAGTGTTACCAAACTATTTTTGCAATGCATGCACTCTAGAATTGTATGTCCCCACTCCCCACTAATGTCAAGAGCACATCTATGCCCTTGGTACATATTATATTTCAATAACTTGAGAACACAGGGAAATGGACTTAATTAGGCGACTAACCATCCTCTAGCGTGGTGATGGTGATTTCCTCTGAGGTTGGCCCCATTCCTGCTCGATTGGCTGCTTGCACCCGCACCTCATACTGCGTGTACTTCTTCAGGTTATCAAGAGTGAGGGTTTCAATGTCTCCCGTGGTGTCGACGTTGATGGTGTTGTATTGTGGGCTGCCTCCTGTCCCGAACTCCCGATAGCACACTTGGTAGCTTCGGATCAAGCCATTTTGCAAGTGTTTGTGGGGGGGCTGGAAAGATACAGCAAAACAGAACTTGATATTAAGAGATCATAAAATATAACTTTTCAATTTGTAAAAGCAAGTATTTTTCTACTGATGGGAAAACACTGTATTTTGAGTGTTTAGAAATTGTATGGGTGTGCTAAAACCTACAGGCATATCATAAATACTTTTAGAAACTGGATCCCTCTAGCAAAACTGTTAAACTTTAACATCACATTGTTTACATTTATGTATACTCCATTCATTCAGCATTTTCCTAAAGGGCTCATGAACTGAGTAATCAAAAATGGCATTGATCTTTTGAAATAAAAGGTGTCACGGTGTTATGAAAACATTTGTTTTTGGAACTCAGAACTTCTCAAAACCCTTTTTGTTAAACTAAAAACAGCTTTGTTTTGAATGCAGTCTGCTAAAATGACACACAAAATCCTGGTTTCCATACAATAACTTCATGTTGTCCCAACACAAATTGCTTAAGTTTACTTAATCGTTTGTTACAAATTCAAGCGGATTAAACATAGGACTTAAGACGAATATAAATGAATAAATTAATTTGAGCAAGCAGCAAAAGTCTTGAAAGTGGGAAATTATGGAGCTACAGTAATAATATGCCAAACAATCTGAATGTGAACTGTGTTCATTTGAATTATTTACAGTTGTCATTTAATAAATCAGAATTTTTATATGCCATTACAATTTTGTTGAATATGAATGACTTATTTTAAATTTCTTAATTTGAATTTGAATTTCATAACTTGAATGTTGAATTGAATTTAATTTAATACAACAGATTTTTTTAAGTCCAATTTTTGTTCTGAATTCATAGACTTCAAATACCCGTTTTAAGTTTTCAAGTTGAAGAAATTCAGAAAAAATTCAATATTCTGAAATTCAAAACCAGAAATTCAGATGGCGAAATTCAGATTCAGCGCAGAAAGTAGCTCAACATTTTTTTAGATAGCAAATAATATTGACATTAGCCGTTTTTATTAATATTAAAAAAAAATGAAATAAAGAATTTGACCTGTCAAATTCAAAACTAAAAAGCTAAAAGAAATAACACTTTCTCCAGGAGAAAAATACAATAGAAATACTGTGGAAAATGCCCTTGCTCTGTTAAACATCACTCATCACTTTTTTTCTTTACTTCGGCAAGAATAAAAGCAGTTCTTAATTTTTTAAAAACCATTTTAAGGTCAAAATGATTAGCCCCTTTAAGCAATATTTTTTTCTAGTCTACAGAACAAACCATCATTAACTTGCCTAATGTACCCTAACCTGCCTAGTTAACCTAATTAATCCAGTTAAGCTTTTTTAATGTCACTTTAAGCTCTATAGAAGTCTTCAAAAATATCAAGTAAAATATTATTTACTGTCATCATAGCAAAGATAAAATACACCAGTTGTTAGAAATGAGTTATTAAAATTATTATGTTTAGAAATGCGTCGAAATAATCTTCTCTCCATTAAACAGAAATTGGAGAAATAAATGAACAGGGGGGCTAATAATTCAGAGGAGCTAATAATTCTGACTTCAACTGTATGTGTATAATTAAATCATGTAATGGTACCCCTATACTCTAAGCTACTGAGTGAAGAGGAATTTAAAAACTTTCTTCCTATTTCTGACACACCTGGGAACAAAGTATTGATGACCTGATGGTAACAATAAGAAGGTGTTTGATAAAAGATGTCTCTCATGATTGACAATCATGATAGTCTTATTTAGTACTCTTTCTTTATATTAATGCTCTTTAGTTTTAATCCCAACAATTTACTGGCTGTTGTTATCACCTTCCTCAGTGACCTCTACTGGACCTCAGAAGCATTTCCATACTCAGATCACCAGATTACCATTAGTCAGATTACCATTCAACAGATCACACAAAATGTTGCAATACTTTCAATAAATGCACTATAGAACATGATCAACAATGTGTTGTCAACATTAAAAGACAATAGTGTCTTTAAGAAGTACATTCTCTGTTAAAGCTTTTTCCTGACGCAGTTAGTCTATACGTCCAAGTTAAGTTTACATCAAGTCAACATCACACCCAAATATTTATAATTTGTTACTAACGGAATTTGCTCCCCATTAATTAATGTGGGGATGAGTTTTGCTTTTTGCTCTCTCTCTCTGGGCTCAATGAACCACTTTTTAAAATCCATGGTTGCATAAAAAGATCAGTATGTCAAAGAATTATATTGACAACTTTGCTTTCTCAGAATAACTAGGGCTGGAAATCTGTTAATTTTATCAGAAAGAAAGTGGTGTTTAGCACAGGAAATCACTAGGAAAGTTAGAAGTAGATCAGAAAGAATAGTGGGAAATATTGTGAAAATTTTTCAAACTTATTTTCCTCAATCCTTATTAGATTATATATCAGAATCCATGTTAAACAACTTCACGGAATTCTTTTTTCCAGAAATGCATGTAACGCCAAAATAGAACCCTTTGAAAATAATAATGATGATGATGTTAACTCGCTTCTATCTTTTAAAAATGTAAAAAGTCTACCTTTTTCTATAACAAATAAGCGAGTTTTATATAATATTTGTGTAAAGTTATTTTTATCAGACAGTTAAAAGGAAGGAAAGATACAAAATGGAGATCTTTGTTGTCTGAATGTGGAGTTAATTCACCTTCTTGGCATTTCTATACAAAAACCCTCTACCAAAAAGGCCTGGGGCCTCATGTATCAACGCTGCGTACGCACAAAAACTTTGCGTACGCCAGGTTTCACGCTCAGAATCGCTCACGTTTGGATTTACTAACAATGAACTGAACGTGGGAATGTGCGCAGGTTCACGGCAGCTTTCTGGCAGGCGTACGCACATTTTTTGTGCGTGTCTGTTTTATTTCCATTGGCGACTCCTAGAGGCAGTTGTGTTAAATTCTTCTCTACAAAGTGTCTGATCCTTGCAATGGCAGCTGTATGAGACGGGTTCATATAGTAGGTATGTAAGATTTCCATACCATACAGTTGACCAGCTAAACATTAAAGCACAATTTGCAGCGGTCGCCTGTTTTCCCAATGTAATCTGAGCAATCTACTGCACACACATTGCTATAAAGACACTATCTGAAGATGAATTTGCATGCGTGAATCAGAAACATTTACATTCAATAAATGTGCAAATAAAATATGATGCACAAACTTATTGATGATTCCTACTTGTCTTTCTCGTGATAAATAGTGGGCAAAATCTGATATGTAGCGGGAAAAAAAGAAGAAAGAGTTCATCAGACGCTGGATTCGAGCCGAGTTTATGCTCGAACGTGTCAGTGCATGATCACATGCTTCTTATGAGGTGCGCCACTGAGACTGCTAATGATACTGCAACATTTTTCAGTTATAAACCACACTATTTCTTTTTTAAATGCACTCAGTGCGATGTTCAGACCCAACTGTGTTAACCGTATCAGCTAAACTCTCCCACTCTATTTTTTTCTTTTGTTGTTAATTCCGGAGAACAAACTTGCAAATAACACCGCTTTTCTCCGGTCTACCTCCGAAAGCAGCACCTCCAATTCACATTCTGTTCAAAGTTTCTCTTTTTGCTTGATTTTGCCATTGCTTTTTCGTTGGGTTTTTCCATTAGCATAGTCATTAGCATATTCATACGGGGGAGGAGGCAGGGAGGGGTTTTGTGCTCGTGCATGTTGCGCTCAGTTTCACGTTCATTCAGATGTACAAAAGAATATGCGTGAGATTCGGCGTACGCAGTGTTTCATACATCTGAATTTTTTTCTGCGTACGCACATTTACAGCTTTGTGCGTACGCAAAGTTTTAGTAAGATTTCCACGCAAGTCTTCGTACATGAGGCCCCTGGTGATTTGCAATGATAATTTGCGCTGTTCTTTGCTAACTAGAGTGATTTTGTTTAGATTAAATTTTCCAGATTCTTCTTTCTGTCCTGTGTGTAAAAAACTTTATGACGTTTTCCATGTTTTTTTACGAATTATTGCCACTTTTTAATATGTTTAAGAGGATTTTTAGCAGGTTAGGACTTAATTTTACGAATATAATGTTCATTTAGGGTCAGAAGTACTCTTTAAAAAAAAAAAAGAGATTTGTACTTTTTCCAACTTTCTGATCGGCCAGGCAAAATTAGCTATCTGGAAGGCATACAGAGCTGACTTGGAAGGTCAGAAAGTTAATGTAATTATTTTGTTTAAAGCTTTTGTAGAATCAAGAATTCATTTAGAATATGAATATTATCGAATGACCAATGATGTATTGAGTTTTGAAAAAAAAAAAGGTGCATTAACAAGGGCTTTGTATTTGTGGAAGACAATAATAACATTTTTTTTTGACTGGGAAAAAGATCAAACTTTGGTTTTATGAATGAAATGATTTTAATTGTATATACTGTTAAATAAATAGCTTTTTAAAAGTAAAAAAAAAAAAAAGTATCTCTCTCTTTAAAATCACCATCTCCTTAGTTTTAGGAATGTTTAGGAGAAGGTTTGAATTTTCACACCAGTCTAAAAAGAAGTCAAGAACAGAGCCGTGTTCTTCCTTCTTAAATCAGAGATCAAGGCCCCATAATGCAATTCACAACCGTAAATAAACAGAAAAACACTTGATGAGTTTAGATGCAAAAACCTCTAAGTGCCGTCAGAAATTTAAATCGAAAATGAGCATTACTCGCAGCCTCCATTGTTTATGTTAAATTATTTCACTTTGAAGACCATGAAAATCACTTATTCTTTGCCATAAAAGTAAAATTACTGAACTTACACACAAGAGCTTGATAAAAATGCTCATATTACAAGAACATTTTAGATGGCATTCAGAGGGTTTTGCTTCTGAACTATTCACTTGTAAATCACAAAATACAAAACTGTTAATTAAAATATATTTTTACAGTGTGTGCAGAAATCTACAAGTACTAGCTCACCTTCCATGTGACTTTGATGCCCTGGGATGAGATCGCTTCCAGCTGCACGTCTTGAGGAGCTCCGTCGGGTGCTGGATTGAATGCGTATCAGACAGGGAAAATAATGGATTTATCCACTAGGTGGCGCCACAGATAACAAAATATCTCATAATACAGCAGGAAACCTCACAAAGGCCCACATTATTTTGAGTTGTGGGAATACTCACGTGCTTCGTCAGTGGTGATGGTCAGCTCGTTGCTCGGTCTGCTTTCTCCGATCTGGTTTTTGGCGAACATGCGGATGTTGTAGGTGGAAGCAGGGTGAAGCTCAATGATGGTGGCCTGATTCAGCTGAGGGGAGACGTCTTTGGTCATTTGTGATGAGGCCCAGGAAGCTTCAAGAAATACAGAGAAATTTAGAGTATGTGATGATGCAATATAAACCACAAGAAGGATCACAACTTGAAGATGTAATTATAAAAGTAAATCAACATTTCATACACAGTTGAAGTCAGAATTATTAGCCCCCTTTGATTTTTTTTTATTTTTTAAATTTTTCCCAAATGCTGTTCAACAGAGATTTTTACAGTATGTCTGAAGATTTTTTTGCTTCTGGAAAAAAAGTTTAATTTGTTTTATTTCGGCAAGAATAAAAGCAGTTTTTAATTTTTTTTAAAAACATTTTAAGGTCAAAATTATTACCCCCTTTAAGCTATATATTTTCTTCATAATCTATAGAACAAACAATCGTCATAAAATAACTTGCCTAATTACCCTAACCTGCCTAGTTAACCTAATTAACCTAGTTAAGCCTTTAAATGTCACTTTAAGCTGTATAGAAGTGTCTTGAAAAATATCTAGTAAAACATTATTTACTGTCATCATGACAGATAAAATAAATGTATTAGTTATTAATGAATATATTTGAAATGAGTTATTAAAACTATTATGTTTAGAAATGCGCTAAAAAAATCTCTCCGTTAAACAGAAATTGGGGGAAAAATAAACAAGGGGGTTAATAATTCAGGGGGATAATAATTCTGACTTTAACTGCATTTCTAAAAATAAGTTTTACTAACTAATTTCTAATTGAATTATTTTTGTCATGATGACAGTGCATGCTATTTTACTAGATATTTCCAAGATACAAGACTTAACGTGATTTTTAAAGGCTTAACTAGGTTAATTAGGCAAGTTGAGGTGATTAGGTACACTGAAAAAAAAAGATTTAGAGGTTGCAAACAATTTATGTGGGTTGAACTTAAACAAATTAAATTTAGTAATTTGTTCAACTTAATTTGTTTAAATTCAGACCAAATATATTTACACTTAACTTAAAAAAATAAATCCAACGAATCATCTTTGAATCCTTTTTTTTCAGTGCATGTCATTGTATGTGATTAGCAGTGATTTGTTCTGTAGACTATTGGTGACAAAATTTCTAAGAGGGCTAATAATTAGGCTGACCTTAAAATGGTTCAAAAAAATATTTCTTTTCTATTCTAGCCGAAATAAAACAAAAAATAAATTTATTTGCAGTATCCCAATTCAAATCAATTAAGTTAACAAATTTAAGTGGATTAAATATAAAACAATTAAGTTGTACTCAAAAAATATCAAGAATTGTGTTGTTTCATCTTAATGTAAATAAGTACAGTTAAAGTCAGAATTATTACAATTATTACAATTTGTATCATCATATATCATCTTCTACCTGATTTGTTTTTATAGTTGATGTCGTATCCTGTAATGGGGCTGTTGCCATCAAAGCCCATGGTCCAGCGAAGTGCGATGGTCCGGTCCTTTACTTCTCTGATCTCAACCTCAGGAGGGTCAGGACGATCTGCGAGAAAAGCATGGTAACAAAATTTAATCACAATATTTAACGAGTGAATGACAGAATTCATTCAAGTTAAGAAGAAAAAATAAACTCCTGGAAAAAAAACTAGTGGGAGTAAATGATTCTTTCTTTCTTTCTTTCTTTCTTTCTTTCTTTCTTTCTTTCTTTCTTTCTTTCTTTCTTTCTTTCTTTCTTTCTTTCTTTTTTCTTCCTTTCTTTCATTATTTCTATCTTTCTTTCTCTTCCTTCCTTCCTTCCTTCCTTCATTTTCTTTCTTTCTTCCTTCCTTCCTTCCTTCCTTTCTTTCTTTCTTTCTTTCTTTCTTTCTTTCTTTCTTTCTTTCTTTCTTCCTTTCTTCCTTCCTTCCTTCCTTCCTTCCTTCCTTCCTTCCTTCCTTCCTTCCTTCCGCTGTATTTTTTAACATTTCTAAAACATTATGGGATTTAAAAAAATATATATTTTGATCACCAGTATATAAAACCTGAACAGTCAAATAAATCGTCAAACAATCGTCACCTTGAACTATGAGCTGAATGATTCCTTTATCTTCACCATAAGAGTTAATGGCGATGCAAGAGAAAAAGCCAGAATCCTCTCTGACAGTGTGTAAGATCTGTGGGGGAAAAATGTAAACACAATGTAATAATGACTATTAATGCACTTTACTGAATGCTGAAAGAGATATCGCTACTGTACTAAGAGTTTTGCTGTTCAAATCTGACAAATCTACTTAATAACAATCAAAAGAAGTAAACATAGAAGTTCACTGAGGCAAAACTGGTAAATGATTTGAAAATAAAAGATACGAGTTATACAAAAAACATACCTTAAGTGGTTTGATGCAATATAATACAAACCTTTCAACTGAGATTCCAATACTCAAATGAATACGTTTTGGTAAGTTTCATTAGTCAGTTAACTGGAATTGCGGATTTATTTAAGATTTTTTGTACTTAAATGGAGTAAGTTCACGGTACTCATAAATATTAGTTTTCAACTTAATTGGTTTCCTCAAAAGGTTTAGTTTAAGTTCCCTTATGCCGAGTTCAGACTGCATGATTTTAACCCCGATTTTGACACGCCGACAGGTTTTAACAAATCATCGACAAATGGCTGAAATCACAGGCATGCCGTTGCTCATGCAAGTGAGCGACAATCACACAGTATGAACTATCAAAGACGCGATCTGAGAGAATCGCCGATGAGTCGCCGACACTCGTGAAATATTTGGCATGCTAAATATCTGGAGCTCTAGGCGATTCAAATCATTGACTGAAAATAACATCTGCGAGCACCTGCAGCCCATGAGAGAGGAGCATCTAGTAGTGTGGTGACCTGCAGGCCAGCGGGAGGTTGGTGAGAAGTTAAAATCACTCATTGTCAGTTTATTTGGACCCAAGAAATGGAGGAAAAACTAGTGGAAATTTGGCAGCAGCATCAGTGTCTGTTTGACGTGTTATCTGAGCAAAACCACAAAAAAAAAGTTCGAAAAAAAAAAGGTTGAGCAGAAATTACTAATTCCCTTCAAACCTAGGTGAGCAAATTTGTACATTAAAGGCTCCTTTCTCGTTATATTCAATTACAAAATATGTACGACATGTTTTTGATTGTGAGAGGTAGTTTAGACAAAGTTGTCGGCGATTCTTCCTATTTTAAAGTCATACAGTGTAAAGCCCCCTGTTGATCAGGCAGTGTAAACAAAGCAGTGACAAAACGCTAGCCCAGATAGTCATGCAGTGTTTAAACAACTGTGACATGACTACTTTGAAAATCATGCAGTCTGAACTCGGCATTAAAGGTATAGTTCATCCAACAATGAGAATTCTGACATCATGTACCCACCATTTATGAGTTTCTTTCTTCTGTTGAACACAAGAAGATATTTTTATTGTTGGAAACCTGTAACCACTAACTTCTATTGCATTTATTTTTTCTACTATAGAAGTCAACGGTTACAGGTTTTTAGCTTTCTTTCTCAAAATGTCTTTTTTTGTGTTCAACAGAAGAAAGAAACCAAGGTTTGAAACCAAGTTATGCATAGTAAAGTTCGATTCATTGGTTGATCTCTTAAACCAGGGGTGCTTAAACTTGGTCCTGGAGGGCCAGTGTCCTGCATAGTTTAGCTCCAACTTCCTTCAATACACCTTATGGGTGTTTCTAATACACCTTGATTAGCTGGTTCAGGTGGGTTTGATTGGGGTTGGAACTGAAATATGTAGGACACCGGCCAGGGCCGGCGCGTCCATAGAGGCGACCTAGGCAGCCCCTTAGGGCGGCAGTATAGAGAGGGCGGCATCAGTGACACCTCCCTTACCACCCGCGTCCTCAGTTATGTCCGCGACACCTCCCTCACCACCCGCGTCTTCAGTTATATTCGCGAATAGGCGACAGAATAGAGAGGACGGCGTCAGCGACACCTCCATCAGCACCCGCGTGTCCTCAGTTATATCCGTGCATAGGGCGGCAGAATAGAGGTCCGCTACACCCGCGCGTCCTCACTCAGTTATATACGCGCATAGGGCGGAAGAATGGAGGTCCGTGACACCTCACTTCATTTTCATAAACGGTCACTTTCGTTTTCACATTGGGGTTGAGGGCGGCGTGATCGTCCTCTGCCTAGAGCGGCAGTTTAGCTTTCTCCGGCCCTGACATCGTCCCTCCAGGACTGAGTTTGGACAACCCTGTCTTAAACCTATTGGGATTACAGTGTTTGATCACTATACTAAAGTATTACCTATGCTAAAAACACTATACTAATCAGAGGTGTGAGCCTACACTGGTCTCACGGTTCGAATCGGTTTCGAACCGAATTTGGTTCAATTTGATATCTCGGTGCATCACGGTGCATTGACGATGCTTTCCATACACTGATTTATATTTTTTTCACAGCACAGCGAATCTTGTATTAAAATGTATAAATATTTCCTTGCTCTGTTAAATATTTAAAACGAAAAATAAGTTCAAAGGGGGGCTAATAATTATGACTTCAACTGTACATATATATATATATATATATATATATATATATATATATATATATATATATATATATATATATATATATATATATAGTCCAGAGCAAAGCTGAATATGTGTGTTTAAATGAGGCATATGATTGCATTTCCAGTTAAGATGGGGGCCTTTGCTCACCTGCAGGGTGGATATGACCTCATCCCCCACTTCCTTCACAGTAACCACATAACGGCTCATGTCTGGGTTGATGATATGAGATTCCTTCTCCCAGCGAACCTTGATGGGCTTTTCACCGTGAGCAGTGCAGCTCATCTCAGTCATGTGACCCTGTTCTGCCCGTGTGGTGTTGGGGTAAGATGTGATCATGGCAGGAACTGAAGAGAGGGAGGAAAAGAGGCAGAGAGTGATGTTTTGGATGAAATTATAAATAACATCAACGACAGCCCATTCAGAACACATTTCACATGCTCAACATGGAACCAATGCACTTTAACAATTATTATTAACACCATAAATCCGGTTAACATGTAGGCCTTATTTGGGTGTTGCACAAAAAGTGCATGAAAATAATTTATGTAAAGATTATTTTGTGAAAACAACCAACTGGATGACACGACTAACCGTAAATCATCTTCCTCTGTCAATAAGCGTGAGCCATAACATACTTGCTTTTGATGCACGTACATACAGAAAATGCTGCTTCGCAGAGCCAAGTTCACAGAGCCCTGACAGTGTGGTTGAGTTGAACATTGAGTACGTTTACAAGGACACCGTTACTTTATCAGATTTTAATACAATTAAGACAATACTTTGATTAAGAGGCACCATGTAAACAACGCTTTTTGATTACTTTAATCCAACTAAAGTCATACCTGAACTAAACAAGAATGGAATTAAGACTTGGAGTATGCATATATTAGTGGTATTATTAAAATAAACACCGCCATCAAACTATTACCGCCATGTAGGACTTTACGGCATATTTTCCAACAAGATCCACACAGGCGGCTGTCAGTAAAGGATCCCAGACACACACATCGCGAAATGAGGACGTTTTTTCTTTCCATTAATTATTCAATTTCAATAGCACTCTTCCACCAGTCCTTACTCCTTATTTGTTAAGAAGGAACATATAAACGTTATTTGACTAACATCTAGCTGCTAGATGTTAGAGGTAACATCACCTCACATTTTGAGGTGTTGCGCCACACTGTTTAAATAGCAAATGCATTTGCGCTCAAATGTGCGCCATAGGCGTTCTGGTCTAAAAAAGCAGGCGTGTTTTGGCGCGTTGCTATTTTGAGAAACTGTAAGTAGTCTGTACTTTAGACCAGAACAAAGTCGGTCTATTGTCTGGCGCAAAGTGCGCCTGGCTTACACACTACACACAAGATGTAGAGCAATACGCAAATATCTTTACATATGAAAAATATATAATATATTAAGGATGGATATATGTATATATATATATATATATATATATATATATATATATATATATATATATATACATATATATATAATAAGGATATATATATATAGGATATAAATATAAATGATTAAAATATTACAAAACATATTAATTTTTAGCCTACATGAATTTAAATACCACTGCCGTCATACTTTCTTCATCTCGGGAGGCTTTTTCAGTTAATTCAATTTGCTTTTGTATAATGTTATTATTATTAGCAGTTTTGTTGATTATATGCATATTTATGTTTGTTTTATTAAAAACAAGCTTAGATTTGTCCACCTGTCAGGTTTTAGACCATATGAGGCATGGCAGGTGTATTTGGAAATAACTCAGTATTTTGACCACACTTTGTTATTATTGTTCATTTATTTGTTTGCTGGAAATTAGAACTGAATTTAGAAATAGTTTTGAAACAAATCATTGCGCTTAACAAACGAAATTAATTATTTATAGGCTAATTGATGTCTGTGCGTAAAGGTTTCCCTATCCACGAGAGCAAAAGCGAAAGTGAACTTACTTTACGTCATGTGCGCTTATGGCGTGACGCAGCTGGCTCTTAAAGGTAATGGGAGATGAGACTCTGGTTGGTTTATTCTCAAAACACACCTATAACTCATTTAGAAAATAAACTCAACCCTTTTAGACCATGTGCCACGGACCAAAGCGGATTTTCCCGTCCTTAAATTAGCAAAGTTAAATTAAATTAGCTAATTTACCGGTATTTTCAAAAAGGGCCTGTTCACACACACACCTTTCCGAAAAAATTGCCGGTATAATTTTCCGGAAAGGTCTGTATGTGTGAAAAGGGCTAAAGAAAAGGTGTAAAGCACCAAAAGCGACCATTTAGCTGTTGTTATCCATGAATTTTTTTGTTATGATGACCATCCGACAATCTATTTCAGCTTAAATAGTGCTTGAAATGTCACTGTAATGCAGTATTTTAATATCATAATAAAGTAGTAGCCTAAATGAGGTATATAACCGCAAAAAGGTAAAATTTTTGAGAATAAAAGAACCACCCCTTTCACCAGGCTGGCTACGGGCCTGATAGTCAAAGTACACAGCTGGGAGAAGGTATACAGTACATTACTTTAGTACAGCTAACATGAAAAGTATGAGTTCAAAAATTAACATCAGAACAGCTTCATGGACAATTTTACACACAGAAAAAATATTCTGCTTGTGTTTCATAAACGAAGCCCACTGAGATTACTGTCACGAATTGCTTTTTTTTTGACATTCTCCTGAACATTGTATAAGCATTTTTATTGCATTTCACACAATAAAAATGCACGCCTTGGTGCAGACAGTTGATCATTGCCACAGCTGCATGTCTCTCTTAGTTCCATATAGAGTGATCCGATCACCTCAAATGAAGAAACAGAGCAGAAAGCAAACTGGGCTGCTCACACTGCAAGCACAGACATGAAAAGAGCCGCAAAACCTGCTCAGGCCCGTCTCACCCTGCACTGTCTTAAACCTTGTTACCCTGGAGCAGTGTGAGGGATCTCTTTCGCTTTCTCTCTCTCACTCTCTACTTGGCTATGATTAAATGATGAGCACACTTCGATTATTCACTTAGATTCACACTAGCACTTTTTTTCCAACCCAGGTTAAATACATTGCTTGAGGTACGTTTTGCTGCACGTTTCAGATGACGATGTCATTAGAGAACGCTGTCTACATTTTTGTGAATCTGAAATTTGCTAATTAGAGTATGTTTTTGTTTTGCACTTCAGATACATTTACTTCGGTAACACTTTATAATAACTACACACTATAAATCATTTATTAAGCATTAGCAAATAGTGAACTCATTATCTGTTAAGCATTAACTCTACATTAATAAACGTTAGTAAGCATTTTATAACTGCAGCTACAAATGCTGTATTCTTGACTTATAAGCACTTATATAATGTGTTTAATGATTGTATTTTCATACTTAGTTAATGATTTATTTTTCATTAATAAATTAAGTATCAAATTATTTACAAACTGTTTGTATTTAAGAGTAGTTGAGGGTTTTTAGGATTATTCAGAATGAGTTAGTAAATGATTAATAAACTATTGAAATCAACATTTATATGTCTTATTATTCAGGCATATACTAATGGTTACTATATATGTTAATAAATGCTTTATTAACTCAACGTCATGCAGTTTTGTGACCTAATCTAAAGTGAGGACTGTTCATGCTTTATAAATCCCTTATAAATGACAAATAAAGGCTCAGTTAAATTCTAAACAGGAAAAAAAGACATTATTCATTTCTCTTCATTTAAAGATGCACAAATGAAACTGTACTTCAAATGAACAATGCATCTTTGCAACCTTATCTAAAATAAAATCACTATAGAGTTTAAACATTACATTTTATTTTATTGTTTAATTATTATATTGTTGTTTTATCCAGTTATATTTTGACACTCCTGTTATTTGGCAATGTTTGAACTTTACAGTAATTTTACTTTTTAGAAAGATTGCACAGATTATCGTTCATTTGATTCTGAGCCTTTATTTTTCATTTATAAGGCATATGATGTTTTGTTTCATAATGTCTTTTAATATTATATTCCTTCATTACTGCAACTGATTCCTGACAAATTAAACAGACACATTTCCCGCTGACCTCTGTGAAGAAATATTCTTTGACCCAACGTGACTGAAATTTCCTGCACTCACTGTTGGTTTTCCTTTTTCTTGGTTGTGCCATCATGGCTCGGCAAAACGTGATTATCAATTATATTTCTTTCAGTTTGTTCAGTTTGTTTTACTTCATAACAGGAACTGCTGCCTAATTGAAGACATGTCATACGATACCCCGTGGTTATTTATGGAATTACGCTCATTTTTGTATAGCGGGCCAGATTCTATTAATATTTATAAAAAGCCTCGCGGGCCGCCACAAAACTGTTTGTAGGCCACAGATGGCCTTGCAGTTTGGACACCCCTGCTCTATATGACCCTGGCAGGCAGATATTTTGCACAAAAAAGACTTTTAAGGGTCGCAAATCTATTTCATCACACTTAAGTTGAAAATAATGCACAATAAATATGTTTGCCAACACATGCTTTGATGAATTAAATTAAGTAGTGAGTTTATCACTCCCTGTTTCATTGGCATTTTTGTCCAAATTTATTTTTGTTACATCCAGATTTCCTGGTTTCCAACCGTGTTCAACAGAACACTCATAAAGCTCTGGAAGCACTTGAGGAAGACTAAATGATGAGTACATGTCATTTTTGAGATGAATTTTCCCATCAGCTGCTCAAGGACAAACAGACAGGAAGAGACAGAATAAAGGGGAACACAAATGCAGTTTTGTGGGTCGACCCTCCCCGTGCCTAGGCTCATATGCTGCTGAGGTTTAGCGCGGTGTGAAGTGGCGGAAGTTGACATGATGAAGAGTGTCAGAGTCAGGCCTGCGAACGTTTAACTCTCATCTCTTATTCACTCACAAGCTCCGTGCAGCAGCTCCATATGAGAGAACGCTGATTTATTTTGCATGACAACTATGAATTTTAAGTAAGACACATTAAAAAGCGAAAATATCCCTCCGCCTGCTCTAAATGTTATTGCTCTTTGGCAGCGAGGGCTTTTCTCTGAAGATCTAATGTGCATTCGAAAATTGCAGCCTGAAGATGTGAATTTTTACTGACGACTGAGAAGTTTTTATTTGTTTATTTATTTTAAAAGCCTTTTTTATTGTTAGAAATATTTAAAAATTGTTTTCAAAATTTGAAAAAATAGAAGGTGGCAACGGTGAATTTACTAATAGTTAACTAATAATTAACTAATAGTTAATTATTAAATTCATGAGCAAATGAAAAATTTTTCATGTTTTTCAAGTTTTTACATGATAGTGGTGCCTTTTCCAATTGGTGGATCACGTTTAACCATGCCATCGATCATCATCAAAAAATAAAAAAGTTAAAAAAAGGAACATAGGAACACAATCAAACTTACGAAATTGGCCAGTTTTATTGTTTCTAATTTATGATTGTTTTCAACTCACAGCAATACAACTATTCAATGAGTGCAATTGTTTGTATTCAATTCTTTATTGTTATTATAATTTTCCAATTTTCATATCTGCAATGCCTGTATTTTGGCATTGCAGATATTTTCAATTAATTGTGATTCATTTTCGAAAAAAAGTATGATTAATTAGTTAATTTTTTTTAATCGATTGACAGCACAAATTTTTTATAATAAACCAGTAGATTTCATATCATGTGACCACATGGAAAAAAAGTGTACCGCTATTCAGTTTTTATGCATTTCTAATATGAGTTTGATTACCATCCTGTGACATTTATAGCCATACTGAAAGCACCAGCACATTAGATTACCTCATTACTGAAAATAAAGACTAGCAATAGCATACCTTTATGTTACCTGTTTTTATTACAGTTATAAAGCACACTTTTACTTGGATCCGTCTCAGACTGGTGTCTTGAACATGACAATGAGTTCACTGTACTCAAATAGCCTCCACAGTCACCATATCCCAATCCAATAGAGCACCTATGGGGTGTGGTGGAAATCTGCAGCAACTGCCTGATGCCATCGTCAATGTGGACCAAAATCTCTGAGGATTATTTACAGTAACTTGTTAAATCTATGCCATGAAGAATTAAGGCAGTTCTGAATGCAAAAGAGGGTCCAACATGGTACTAGTAAGGTGTACCTAATAAAGTGGCCGGTGAGTGTTTCGGTGTAGGCAGGTAATAAACCACTAGTTAATGGTGAAAACTGATCCAAATATTAAAGTGTAGCTGTTTTTTTTTCTTTCTTTCTCCATTGTATTTGTGTATATGATCTTGAAAACATTGAAGTGTATTTGAGTGCAATGTGTACAAAAAAAAGGCAAGTCGTCAAAAAATGGCAAGTTCTCAGTTCTACGAATTTCTACTTATACACATCCAAAACAGTGTGTATAATCTCATTTAAAGTCTTGCAGTCAGCAGCAGAGGGGCTTCAGGCAAGAGGGGCTCTAAATGGTATTCCCATAACAGCTTAGTTGATGTATATTTTTAATATCCAGCAATATTACAGGCTCCTGTAATAAAGAGAGAGGGGGGAGCGCTGATGGCAGCCATAACCGCACATCAAACAGGATCTCCCTTTATTCATTTCAGCAGCCATAGAACAGCACCTAACTATTATTAAACAAACTGGGGAAAGCCACAGGGAGCCGCAGGGAGATTTTCGAGAGCGAGTGAATGTTGTCTTTTCACAGGCAGCATCCGTGACTTTTTAGAACTTGTTATGGAATTCTGTTTTGAAAATCTCACAGACACTAAAAAATAATGTTTGTCGTTTGTTCAAACTACTTCTTTAAAATTAGCTGAAGCAACACAATTTTGGAGTTATTTGTTGGATAACTTAATTGTTACATGTTCAATCTACTTAAAATTTATAAAAACTAATAAGTTAACTTAATTCCTTTATGCTGTCTCATGCTGTCTTTTTTTACAGTGCATACTTGTACGTTTCTTAAAAATTATGATTGAAGAAATTGATTGGTTACAAAAAGTTACCCAGTTATCAAATAATTTACTCTTTTACTTTACACTTTTATGGAGTTCAGACTCAGACTTAGGGCTCTATTTTGATGGTCCATGCACAAAGTGCAAAGCGCAGGGCGCAAACACTTTCAGGGCGTGTCAGAATCCACTTTTGCTAATATAAGGACAGAAAAATCCGCTTTGCACCGTGGCGCATGATCTAAAAGGGTTGAGCTTATTTTCTTAAAGAGTTATGGGTGTGTTTTGAAAATAAACCAATCAGAGTCTCATCTCAAATTCCCTTTAAGAGCCAGTTGCGTCGCGCCATAAGCACATTTGCCATTTACATGAGGACTTTATACAGTAAGTGGAAAAACTGAGCATTTCACTAGCAAGAAAACAGTAAAACAGAGCATCTGCAGCGCCAGAAGATAATGCATCTCATAATCTACTTTCACTTTCGCTCTCATGGATAGGATTGTATGCACAGAAATCATTTAGCCTAAAAATAATAAATTTTGTTTATTAAGCGCAAAGATTTGTTTCAAAACTATCTATCTAAACTCAGTTTAATTTCTAGCAAACAAATAAATGAACAATAATAACGAAGTGTGTTCAAAAACCTGAGTTATATCCTAATACACATGATGTGCCTCAGAGACCTGACAGGTGGACAAATCTAAGCTTTTTTTTAATAAAACAAATATAAATATGCATATAATAAATAATACTGCTAATAATAATAACATTATACAAAAGCAAATTGTTATGAATGAACTGAAAAAGTCTTCCGAGATGAAGGCATGAAGGCAGTGGTTTTTATATTTATGTAGGCTAAAAAATAATATGTTTTGTAATATTTTAATCCTTTATATTTATATCATTATTATATTCTATATATATATATCCTTAATATTTTAATATGTTTTATATGTAAAGATAATTGCGTATTGCTCTACATCTTGTGTATATTAAGCAGTGTGTAAGCAAGGCGCATAACTTACGCGCTTTACGTTGGACAATAGACTGGCTTTGTTCTGGTCTATTGTAAATCTAGTATAGTTTCTCAAAATAACAACGCGCCAGCAATGCGCCTCACAACGCCTATGGGCGCACATATGAGCGCAAATGCATTTGCTATTTACATAGCGTGGTGGAAAACATCAAAACGACTCATGCACTGAGCTGAAACTAGCAAACAGCTATTGCGTCACGCCTTGCGCCACATTGCGCCGGGTGTATGATAGGGCCCTAAAAGTTTATTATCCTGTTCACAGAATCTAAGGGTGCTTTCACACCTGTGAATCGATTCAGTTGTCTGAAACAGGGATTAAAATTGTTGCTCTTTGTTCTTGGTGCAGTTCGTTTTCACACAGTTTCTCAACGAACCAAAATAGCTAAAACAAGTCACGTGTGAGTAAACTCTCGTCCCGCTCAGCTGTCGGGGGGTGGTGGTTTGGTGGTGTTTGACAGGGTGCGCGCAACTTGTCTGAAGCATACCTGCCAACACTACCGTTTTCCCCGGCGTCTCCCGTATTTCCCGCCCATCTCCCATATTGTTCTGTCTCACGAAAAACTTCCGGAATTCAACTTGGCCCATGGGCCCTAGTTTGGGTATCTTTGGTCTAAGACCACAGACATGTTACCCTGCAGCCCAAGACCGGTTACTCACTGAAGCCAAGCAGGGCTGAGCCTGGTCAGTACCTGGATGGGAGACCACTAGGGAACACTAGGTTGCTGTTGGAAGTGGTGTTAGTGAGGCCAGCAGGGGGCGCTCAACCTGTGGTCTGTGTGAGTCCTAATGCCCCAGTAAAAGTGAAGGGGACACTACACTGTCAGTGGGCGCCGTCTTTCGGATGAGACGTTAAACGGAAGTCCTGACTCTCTGTGGTCAATAAAAATTCCATGGCACTTCTCGTGAAAGAGCAGGGGTGAAACCCCAGTGTCCTGGCCAAAGTCCCTCTATCGGCCCTTACGATCATGGCCTCCCAATCACCCCCTTCCACCGAATTGGCTCGATCACTGTCTCTCCACCAATAGCTGGTGTGTGGTGAGCGCACTGGCGCCGTTGTTCTGTGGCTGCCATCGCATCATCCAAGTGGATGCTGCACGCTGGTGGTGGTGTGGAGAGACCGCCCTCATGATTGTAAAGCGCTTTGGGTGTATGGCCATACACAATAAATAAGCTATATTAATACACTACATTACATTACATTACAAGACAAGCTTCAGATTTTAACAAAAAAGTAATTAAAACAAGTAGCATTTCTCTTTTTCTACACACACACACACACACACACACACACACACACACACACACACACACACACACACACACACACACACACACACACACACACACACACACACACACACACACACACACACACACACTGATGAAGGTGGTGCATATGTAGCCTTTAATGGTCCTTATTGTCAGCCCAATGAAGCATATAAGTGGCGTTTAGAGAGGAACGCAGGTTAAAGAGCATGAAATATGATCGTCTGATGGCGATGCGCAGACTCATTACAACAGCTGAGCGATCAACACAGAACAAAAAGGCAAATGTTTCTACGCCCATACAGTCTGCAAAAAATACTGCAAAGAAATGACAAAACTGTAAACACAGATCATTCAGATTCTCTTAGCGCGGACAAAACAAGTGAGCCTTAAAATATCCTTGGCACTTCGGACTAGCAAGCGTTTACGGCCGGGCGTGAATTAACTATGATAACTCCATTCGTGTTTTCCACTTTGATGGCCATGTTGAATACGATTAGTGTGTATGGTGTAGCATGCGGTATGAAAACAGAGGCTGCAGCGACGACTCTGGGTGTATATAATCCATTTCAGCCCTCATTTTATCACCAGCACAGGGGCACCCTGGGAAACTAGGCCACCTCGTCATGTTGCCACGCCTGAATGGGCCATCTACCCCCTTCTTTCTCTCTCTCTCTCTCTCTCTCTATCTCTCACACACACACTGCCTTTTTTGTGCAGGCCAATAGAATGAGGTATATTCTATGGTTTAGGAGAGGCAGCGCAAGTGTGTGTGTGTTTGTGTGTGTGTGTGGTTGGTGCAGGCTGCCATGCTGAAGCAATTCCCCTTTTTGCTGCACAATTGGTCACAGTCTGAGCATGTGCTCTCTTTGATACTGAAGGCAAGGGAGCGCCACAAGACACTCACACACACATGAAGAAAGATGACAATTTAAAGGAAAACACAAGACGAACATTCTCTGCCATTCTCCGTCAATTTGATAACTACTTTGATTTTCTCAACCATCAATAGCATGCATATAAGCCTAAATCTGTATAGTACATGAAACCTGCACAGTCACTATTTATCATTGGTGATGCGATGGTTTGTAATGTTTACCTTTTCGGTATTCATAGGGCTCGAAATTGCAACCGTTTTGGTCGCATATGCGCCCGAAATTTTATCTTCACATGAAACCCAGCTCTCAGTAAACAGTTGTCATGTCAACTTGCTGCAGTAAACAAATCCAAGTCTGTAATGCTTGCCCCGCCTTCACGCTCTTCTTATTGGCCTACCACTGCTCTAGCACTGAAATATCACCTGTCAATCACTCAGTCAATGCCTTCTGGCTTGGAATGACAGAGAGAGCTACTACCGTGAAAATGTGAAGCACTGAAAATGAGAATGAAGATAACACTGATAGATTTTATTTTAGAAACTATGGCATCTAAAGTTACAAATAATGACACAGCTTACTAGTGATCAAGTGCTGAATGTTAATCCACCATCTACACCAGGGGTCTCAAACTCGCAGCCCGCGGGCCATTTGCGGCCCTCAGTGCAATATTTTGTGGCCCGCACCGACCACTGTACACTTACAGAATCAGCAGAGCGGGGAGAGAGAGCGCTCCCCGCTCCACTGATTCTATCCGTACACAGCGGTCACTGTCATTCCCCGCCCGCCGTGTAAACAAAGGAGCGGGGATGCCGGTGACGTCACCACGCACCCCGCCCCTTTGTTAGACGCTGTGACGGGCGTGAAGTGTTAGGAGGGAACTCGCGCCGGCCAGAACCAAGGTAAGCTGTTCCCGCCCCTGCCTGCCACTTAGCTACCTATCTGCAGCCTGCCACCTACCTAGCTACAGCCTGCATCTTATATATATATTATAGGTAGATACAGACTGGCACAGACTGATGTGACTGGAGTGGGGCGAGGGTGTTTTATTTATACATATATGAGTTCCCCCAAGCCATACTGAGGGTCTCAACTGCTTCCGCTCTAAAGCCAAATGTGGTTCAGATTTGTGAGAAGATGCGCTGTCAAGTCTCTGGCAGCAAGGAGTAGGCAAAAGATGCCATGTTCAGAAGAACTGTTCATAATCTTCACTCAATGTTCTATTAATGTTCAGGACACTTCATGTTCAGAAGAAATAATTAAAACTGTTAATAATGACATTTGAGGACTTTTTTTTTTAAATCCCTTATGCGGCCCAGCCTCACCCAGACTTTGCCTCCTGCGGCCCCCAGGTAAATTGAGTTTGAGACCCCTGATCTACACTCTTCGAAGAGTGGATAAAAGACTTCCATTGGCTTCAAGTCCGCTATGAAAAATCTGTGGGATGAAATTTTCAGGTAACTGTTTGCCACATCTAGCATGAGAGCTTCTGTTTAATCCTTCATATAATCGCCAGATGCTGTCCGCCTGCAAGTGGCAGATATATGTCAAATTTAACATAACGTACACCATCGCAAACGTGCTTGCACTGAGTAAACTAGCATCGCTACTCATAAAAAGACTGGTATGGTTATTAACATGACGTATGCATATAATTCGGTACAGTATATGTCAAAAGCATCAGTGCAATATCAGACAGCACCCATGGGAACAGCACAGTTATATCGTTAACAGATTCATTCATGTCAAGCAGTGCCTGCAGGGCCGGTGAGTGGTCCGTGTACCTTTTGGTCACTCAGTTATGTTATAAAAATCTATTTTCTTGAGATAACGGGATTTCGTTGAGACATTTTCCTCACGCATGTGTGTATATATATATATATATATATATATATATATATATATATATATATATATATATATATATATATATATATATATACATATATATATATTTTTTTTATTTTATTTTTTATTTTTTTTGCTTGTTACACTCAAAAAAATCTATTAGGCATGTATTGGATTTACAAAATAAAAATTTGTCAGATTGAAAAGAACAAATCAAGTTCATGTTATTTGAAACTGAATCAAGAAATAATCAAATGAATTTGATCAGTACATGTTGATTCAATGAGACTGAGACGCTTCAAATCGACAAGTCTCACTCTGGAGAGTAACTTCGCGCATATCAGTAGGTGGCGGTAGTGCGTTTGGATGTCACCATACGAAAACAACAAGAAGAAGTATCACCGCGTGTTTTCGGCACAGTTTGGGAATTGGTTTTCCCAAGAGCTTGAATGTTATGCATGTTATGTTGTTGGCTATATGTTTCCTATACATTTTAAACTTTTACATTTTGAATAGAAGTACCAAAGTGAAGAAAGCTGTTTAAACTCAACTGGTAAAAAAAAATGATGTTACCGTCCTACAGGTATTGCTTGGGGATCAGTTTTCTTAAGAGCCAAGGTTATTTTGTTGGCTAAATGTTTCTTATACATTTTATATTACATATTACAATTTTGGATATTATATAACATTTTGTATCAGAATATTAAAGAAGAAATTTGTTTAAATGTCATTGGTGCCTGCTAAAGGCTATAATAAAATATATATATATATATATATATATATAAATATATATATATATATATATATAAATATATATATATATATATATATATATATATATATATATATATATATATATATATATATATATATATATATATTTCTTTTATTATATTTCTTTTATTATATATAAAACATGTTTTCTTTCACACATGTGCTTTGAGTTCATACAACATGTTCAAAGGAGTTCAGGTATACTTGATTGGATTAGATGCATAAAGGGTGCCACGATTAAATCATGTTCATTCAACAAATTTTTTTTTTGAGTGTAGTTTGATTACTGTTGATTTCAAATGCAATAAATATGTTTGTATAAAACTTGTAGTAACGGTGCTTATAATTGGTGGGTTACACTACATTTTGGCTGATGCGGCTAAATTTTTAAGATTAGGAGCACCGGTGCTACCAAGCAAAAAGGTTAATTTCGAGCCCTGATTCAGATCACCACATCTGCCTGAAGTCTCGACATAAGGCACTAGGATTTAGTAAATAGTGTGATTCTGGATCACCAAAAAACTCTGTAAGGGTCATAATTATTAATTTTTCTTTAATGCCCCAAATTATTAGTATATTAAGTAAAGATCATGTACTGTAAAGTCGGATGTGACTTTAGATTTAGATCATAAGCTCATCCCTGATGTAGAGAAAATGAATAAAATGTGAAAGATCAAGTATAAAATTACACTATAGCTACAGTTTTTACTAATGTTGATATCATATTATTTTTTTGCGGTTTCCAACAAATGTTATGGTCCAATACAACAGTGGTTCTCAAACTGGGGGTTGTGACCCCTGCGGGGATCGCAGAAGAATTTTAAGAGGTTGCGAGAGTGATTTAAAAATTGTGTAATTCTCAGTGATCATCTCATTTTCAGTATTACAAGTGAAAGCTAATATTGTCAGATTTTTGAAAGACATTAGTGAAGTTAGTATTTAAAAAGGTGAATGGAACATCATAACTGTGCAGCGGATAACTCGATAGTTATCAATACACCACGCATCTGGATGTGAAAACCGCATCTGCAGAGATTGATAAATTTATAATTCGCAAATCTAAAAATGTTGAGGAAACTGGACAATTTGCCTGAATCATCGGAACCGTCTACTTTGACTAAATTCATAAAGGATTTGGGAGACATTTAGGCATTATGCATCTTTGCACTTGAAACGCGGCGCTCAGGAACCTTTTTAAAACAGTTGTCATGTCAACTTGCTGAAGTAAACAAAGACCGCAACGCTTGCCCGCCTTCACGCTCTTCTGATTGGCCCACTGCTCTAGAACTGAACGCGAATGGATTGGTTGAAATCAAGCTGACAATCACTCAGTCAACGCCTTCTGCATTCAGATGACAGGGAGAGCTGAGCTACAACCACGAACATGTAACGCGCTGAAGATGAGAGAATGAAAACAACACTGATAGATTTTGATTTACAAACCAACTAAAGCTTCAAATAATGGCACATCTGATTACTGATTATGTGGTGAATGTTAATCCACCATCTACACTTTTGGAAGAGTGGATAAAAGACATCCATTGGCTTCAAGTCCGGGATGACAATAATTAAATCATTCACTGTAAAGTCTATGGGACGGAGCTTTCAGGTAACTGTTTGCCACATCTACACATTTTAAGCACAAGAGGTTCTTTTTAATCCTTCATTTAACCGCCAGATGCTGTCAGCCTTGCAAGTGGCAGCTTTATGTAAAATTTAACACCCCGTAAAGTACACCATCGCAAAAGGGCCTGCACTGATTAAGATTAAACTAACATTGCAGCTCATGAAAAAAACAGTATTGCTATTAAAATTACGTATGTAAATAATAAGTTATATGTCAAAAGCATCTGTGCAATATCAGACAGTACCCGTGAGAACACAGCACAGTAACATATCGTTAACAGATTCATTCATGCCAAGCAGTGCGTGCAGGGGCCGGTAAGCGGTCAGTGTATCTTTTGGTCAATCAATTACGTTATAAAAATGTATTTTCTTGTGATTACGGGTTTTTGTTTGGACATATTTTCCTCACGCATGCAATTTTTTATTTTTTTTTTGGCTTTTTAGTTTTGATTAGTGTTGATTTAAAATGCAACAAATCTGTTTATAAAACTTGTAGTCACAGTGCTCATCAAATGTGGTGGGTGCGACTCAATTTTGGCTGGTGCGCATACATTTTTTAAAGTTAGGAGCACCAGTTCTACCAAGCAAAAATGTTAATTCCGAGCCCTGTAATGTATAGTAAATATAGTTAAAATATTGTGACAGCTTAAAATAAGTTATTTTTATTGTTTGTATATGCTTTGGTAGTGGTGGGTTGCACGAGTTCTTAACGATCTTACATTGGGGGTCGCTGGCTTAAATGTTTGAGAACCACGGACATACAAAACCAAGAAACTTAATTCCATATACTCTTTCTATAACTTTCTATACCATGTCATTTGAAATAACTAACTTCTTGAGCGTGATTATTGAAGTGCTTCCGACATCTGATCCTTTCAGAAAAGGACAAAGTGAGAGAAGCACGAAGAAACAAAGGATATATATATATATATATATATATATATATATATATATATATATATATATATATATATATATATATATATATATATACACACACACACAAATATATATATACATCATGTGGTATATTGTGTTGTTTTTGAACCCAAAAAAGGACTAAATATATGCTGTGTGTAGTTTTAATGTAATTGATAACATATAGGAGACTGTAAGGGTGTGTATGTGTTCATATATGTTGCCTTTTTAATTTATCTTATATAATTGCAGGCATTACAGTACGCTACTAGTAGGCTATTAGTACATTGCACTTTCTGATCTTATTTGTTTTACGATAAGAGTCCAAAGGAAAGTGACGTAAAAAGAGTCCAAAGGAAAGTGGCGTAATGCAAAAAACGAGTGCCACTGCTCACTTCTCCTCATGCCAGAGTGGGCATAAATGCTGTGTAGTGGGTTTAATGGAGGGGACGTAAGTCTTTGCCTGCTCAACAAATAAACAGTTGACCAAGGAGCACACTACCGTACACACAGTAGTCAACAGGGCAGAAGACCCTCAGGCCCAGACACACACTCAGTTACACACACACACACGAGCGCGCTCCTGAGATAGAGTGGCACAGTATAAACAAAGAACCAAAAATTACATAAACAAAACATTTAAAATAATACAGCTTAAAATAATACCCGGAATTATTAGCCCCCCTGTATATTTTTTCCCCAATTTCTGTTTGATGGAAAGAAGATTTTTTTTCCAACACATTTCTAAACATAATAGTTTTAATAACTAATTATTTCTTATAAGAGATTTATTTTATCTTTGCCACGATGACAGTACGTAGTATTTTACTAGATGTTTTTCAAAATACTAGTATTCAGCTTAAGGTGCAATTTAAAGACTTAACTAGGTTAATTAGGTTAACTAGGCAGGTTTGGGTAATTAGGTAACTTATTGTATAACAGTGGTTTATTCTGTAGACTATCAAAAAAAAAAAAAAAGCCTAAAAATGTTTTTTAAAAAGTTAAAAGCTGCTTTCATTATAGCCGAAATAAAACAAATCAGACTATACATGAAAGATCTACTTTTGTGAACTAGTCCCTGTTTTTTTTAGCTCAATCACAACGAAACCAGTGTTGTAAGAATCTCTGGACTGAGTAGATCAATAATTATAAAAAAAAATAATTAACTTTCTACTTTGGACAGCTACAACAGGCTCATTTACAAAAGGGGTGCGTCTACATGAACCTACATGACTGTAAACCCATAAGGAAAACTCAAAACATCACTGAATTTGGTGAGCATGTGACATATCAATATTAGCAAACATGGAAAATTTTGTGGAGATTGGGCCAGATCTGAAAAACACAGTGTTTCAATGTATGTTGATGCTTAATACAGTGTTCCAATTACCATTTTAGCCACTAAATGGATCAACTTGAATTTGGCATGCAGTGTATTTCCTGAAAGGGGAAAGGACATACTGTAAAAAACTAGCCGCCATTTGCCAATTAAATTTGAGCACCCATTAGCCAAAGTAGTAGATCAGAATGAAACTTGGTGGGCATATTGGACTCATGGGTCTAGAGGTCTGTAAAAATCTTGAATGAAATCAACCACTAGGTGGTGATTTTGAGTTTTTTATGTTTATTGATTGTCTATTATTTTATTTATACTATTTTTTATACCATTTTTGTCACTAAATGTAATTAAACATACTTCAATGTTAATTTCTGCTTAAAACCATTATAGCCACTAGATGGCTGCAAAAGACCACTTTATTAATTTCTATCTTTCATTTTTAGCAGTAAGTCACTAAAATAGAAATTAATATCGTTCTAAATCACACCTGTCAACCCTCCCGTTTTTCCCGGGATTCTGCCGTATTTTACAGTTCTATCCCGCTATCATCCAGTAAAGGTATTTTCCCATATTTATCCTGTATCTTTAGTCTTTCTCTGAAGGGTGGCAAGAAACATTCAAGAGCCGAACCTCTCTATACGCAACCCATACAACCGAACCACTAGAGGCCCCCCCTTGCTCCTATATGCGAGTTTTTCTGTGCTTTCGCTTTGTTTTGGCACGAAAACACTTTGAAATAAATATAAAATGGCGTGATTACCCTTCCTTTTCGTTACAGGTGCCGTCACCCCTCCTATACAATCCTCAAAACAAGCATATAATGGTTCATGACTGTCAGCTGACGCGCTTCATAGTGATAAATAGACGCTGTATCCCAAACGGATTCTGTGCACGCGATATGAAGCGGAGAGTAAGACTGGGTTTTGGGTGCATGTTTGAACAGACATATACACATAAATAATAATAATATTATCTAAAGATGTCGATCTTGGTGTTTTTTTATCAAACACAACTAATTTCGTCTTAAATGAGCATAAAAAGTCAGGAAAGCAGTCGAAAGCTTTCATTATAATGTTAGATGTGTGCATTTTCAAAGTGACACCTGTTATTTAATGTAATCACATGAAAAAATCTAAATAAATGAGAGATTCATTCGTTGCCCTTTAATCAGAATGTGTAAGTTATACAGTAACGAAATGGCTAATGAGATTTGGTAGCTATTTCATTGTAATAGCGATTAATTTTAATAAGCTGAACTCTTTGCTAATGTATTTGCTGCTTTTGGTTTATTTTGTAAATAATTTTCATTTTCAGATATTCTATTTTTTTCGATCATGCCTTATTATGTTTACAGTAAAAATAGTGAAAAGTATTATACGTAAAGAATTACTCAGAAAAAGTTGTCAGTAAGCTTTTTGTTCCTAAACATTCATGTGAGATATCTACATATGACACAAAATATATAAGCATGTTTAATAATTATTTATTATGTTGTTATTAAATTGAAATATTTCATTAGACTGTGTGTGTGACAGTGTGTACTTCATCATAGACATGTTTTACTGTAATTATACATTTTGGGTTGTCCTGGAATCCTGTATTCCTGTAAACTGGCTTCCTGTAACCCCTCGTAACCCGCTTAAACCCTGGTCATCGTCGCTTGCTTATGATCACATAACGTAATCATCACTTTGGGAAATATGAACGTAAAATATGAACAATTCTTTTGACATAATAACTACTTAATAATATTAAAGTAGAATAAAGCTTTATTTCCATAAAACTGCTTTTAAATGATGTAGCATTTAAACTGCTATGCAAAAAAATTGCATTGGTAGTGAATTACTTCATACATTTACACGCACACACACATATACACTTGACAGGGTCTTACTTTTAACGGTGAGGTACATGCTCTTGCTGATATCGGCTCCCACGTCATTGCTGACCTTGCACAGATAAAATCCAGCATCTTCCTCCAGGACGTGTTTTATGAGCAGAGAGCCGTTCTCCAGGAGCTGGACGCGGGAGCCAGAATTCAAGGCAATGGGCTGGAACTGAGGAACGCCAGCACCTACCACAGAAAAGAGAAGATAAATAGACAACCCATACTCTGCATTTTTAAATATTACTGTACATATTCATTCGTCTAAAAAATGGGGTGCCCAAACATTTTTCTATGAAGGGCCAAAAACCCTGATCGGGGCTAGTTGGCCGAAGGTAAATATTTGCCATGGGTAATTTCCTAATTTAATGAATAATGTTTAACAATGTCTAGAAAACATTGCTTTATATTAACTAATCCGGTATTCTTTTACATTTTATAATGAACTTATTACATTATAAACAAAACAAACTCATTTATAACAAAACTACACTAGTTTTTGCCTTGATTTGCTTAGCGATGTCTTTTGCATAGTCCTCTATCCGTCTAGTGATCGTATTTACGACAATTCGATTTAAGATTCAGTTACAACATTTAATTGGAACATTTCATTCTATTTTTCTCTAAATAAATTAAATAAAAAGCAATAAAAGGAACAAAATAAAGGTTACGTAAAAATTAGAAATGACAATGTCTGTGTTAAAGGCACCACCAACTTTGGCCCACAGGCCCTACTTTGGACATCTCTGTTCTAAAGTATAAAACAGTAGAGATTTTTCAATGTTTGGCATCTTGTACTTGCTAATTTTGCACCAAAAACGTAATAAAATTAGTCATATTATTGTTAAATTTTATTTACATTTACTAACTCACTTTCAGTCAGCTTATTCCCTGTTTTATCAGTGGTTGTCACAGAGGAATGAACTGCCGACTACTCTGACATATGTTTTACACATCCTTATTGCCGTAACCAAGAACTGAGAGCACAAGCAACAGTTTTGGGAAACACGAAAGGTCTTTAATGAACCTAAAAGAGCACATGTCACTCCGCTGCTCATCCGTTTGCACTGGCTGCCAGTTGCTGCTCGCATCAAATTCAAAGCTCTGATGTTTGCTTACAAAGTGACTTCTGGCTTTGCTCTGTCTTATCTGCTCTCACTTCTGCAGATTTATGTGCCCTCCAGAAACTTGCGTTCTGTGAATGAACGTCGCCTCGTGGTTCCATCCCAAAGAGGGAAGAAATCACTTCAGTCTGCCCAGTTGGTGGAATGAACTCCCTAACTACATCAGAACGGCAGAGTCACTTGCTGTCTTCAAGAAACGACTAAAAACTCAACTATTTAGTCTCCACTTTCCTTCCTAATCTGCAATTCCCTCTCTGGCTCCACCGCTAACTGTATTACAAAAAATAAATAAATAAAAAAACGAATGTTTTGCGTCTTACACTTTACATACCTGAAACTTGCCTACAGGACTTATTTATTGTTGCTCTTATAGTTGTGTAAATTGCTTCCTTGTCCTCATTTGTAAGTCGCTTTGGATAAAAGCGTCAGCTAAATGACTAAATGTAAATGTATTTTGTGAACACAGCATGGAATAACTATACCAGGTAAACATCTCAGCTTTGTGGAAATATTATTATGACTAAATCTGCTATTTAATCACAGTTAGCTTTGTTATTTTTTGGCTTTCAAATTCCAATTGCTTTGGTATGTTAAAAATGATTTTAATAACAGTTATACTTTCCATGGATTATTTCTAAAATGTAAACGTCAGATGGAGCTTCCAGCTTAGGCATTTTTCAGAAGTTATTCCAACACAGATACATGATTCAAATAATTTAAAGACTGCGATAGATCAAGACATTTGCTTGACTGCAAACTCTAATTACAGGTATTACATTTTTATTCTGGCTCTTCTTTTAATTGTATGCAAACTTTTGAATGATGTATCACTAATAATACAATATTTTAAAAGGTATTAGCAGCCACATAAGCAACAAATCACAATATCACAATAAAAAGGAGTTCTAAAAGAAGCCTGGAGAAATATCTGTTATAAACGTTCAGCTTTATACATATAGTCTAAAATATAATTCACTTGAAGTCAGCTCTAATAAAATAGGATAAAAATATTGTAATCTTAAACATCTGTTAATACATTAGAATTATATCCTTTTAGGTTTAATTTCCTCTCCAGTTATGCTGTGTTTGCATTTAACGATTTCTTTATTAGATTTATAGATCTCTGAGGGGAAGTGTTTTGTATCTGGTGTGTCATGTCTGGATTAGGATTAGTGGACAGTGAGGGATTCAATAAAATAACATTAACCATAATACCACACCAGCAATTTAATCTGCCAAAGCTACAGCATATCTGGCAACAAAATAAAACAACTTTGACTAACAGTTAAGATATACACTTTTCTGAAATATATTCATTTTGAAATTTTTAAATGGGCTGTATGGATAAAAATAAGCCACTTCAGATCTACATACCAACATATGCTGAAAAACTCTTCATCAGGTTTTTCAGATCTACATGAGTTTTCACATCAACTTTGTTTTCTGAGGGTGACCAGGGCTCAATTTTAGTCAGTAAATTATAGGCAGTTAGCTGCACAGTATCCATTCATTTCCCTTCGGGTTAGTCCCTTTATTCATGAACCACCAATTTATAAAGCATGTGTTTTAAACAGAGGATACTCTTCCAGCTGAAACCCAGTACTGAGAAACACCAATACACTCTCACTACGGCCAATTTAATTAATCCAATTCACCTGTAGCGCATGTCTTTGGACTGTAGGGGAAAACGAAGCACCTAGAGGAAGCCCACACAAACACGGGAAAAAACATGCAAGCTCTACACAGAAATGCCAACTGGCCCAGCTGGGACTGCACTGCCACCCCTTTACTACTTTAAAGGTCTTATTGACTGACACTGTATAAACTACATAGATATGTATGTATACTTAACATTTGCCATTTTTATACTGCTTGACTAGCATTAAATGAGTTTACTGTAGGTATGCCTTTAAATCACAGAATCTGTCCAATTTATTGCTGTTGGTATTCTCTTAAAAACACAGAAAATAACTTAAATTTTTTAAATTTTAAATTACACTTAAATTAATATAAATTTTTTTACAGTAGTTTAACCATCAAAAAACTAATATTTTTTAGTTTTTTTTTTATGTGGACACACTGTTAATCAACAGACAATTTCTGTTTTTAATTTATGGTAAACAGTCCTGTTTTTACAGAGGTTTTTCTTTTAGTGAACAGTATTATATTGTCAACTTACATTTTAGCCATTTAAACAGCCACAACTGCACCAACTGTTTGTTTGTTTGTGCTAAAGTTGTGCCTCTGAATGAAGCTGATGTGTTCCTTTTTTCTTTTAGTGATTTATCTGACAGGCTTTACAAAATTAAAGGGGACTTATTACCCAAAAATCACTTTTACACAGGGTTTAAACACAGTTGTGTGGCAAAAGCATGTGGTTATAGCCAGCCTCTAATGGCAAAAATGTATTAATTACATTCTTTATAATCACACTTGACAAAAACAGTCTGCAGAAACACTTTGAATGACAGTATCCCTTTGTACAATTCATTAGAGGGCAAAAGTCCCGCAGACTAGTGACGATCTTACCCCCATTAATATCCGCTCGTTAAGTGTGATGTCACGCGAAGTGGCTTCCTTGTCCAAGCGCTCTATTCAACTGTATGGGGAGACTCATGAAATGGTAATAATAAACGTTTACAAAGTGATAAAATGCTTTCGAAAATCACGATCGCAATATATATGTCCATGCCTAATATCCAATGGCCAGAAAGTGATCAATTTTTTTATAAATTGCTAAAGTTTTGGTATTTGTTATGCAGCAAGCCCAGAGATTGCGCAGAGTTGCGTCTCGCTTACGCACTGCTTAATACGCACAAGAGAGCAATAGGCAAATATCTTTACATATGAAAAAATTTAAATATTAAGGATATATATTGGATATAATAAGAATAGATATAGGATATAAATATAAAGGATTAAAATATTACAAAACATATTATTTTCTAGCCTACATAAATATGAAAAATCACTGCTTTTATGTCTTCTTCATCTCGGGAGGCTTTTTCAGTTCATTCATAACAATTTGCTTTTGTATAATGTTATCATTATTAGCAGTATTATTTATTATATCCATATTTATATTTGTTTTATTAAAAACAAGCTTAGATTTGCCCACCTGTCAGGTTTTAGACGATAAGGGGCACAGCATGTGTTTTAGGATATAACTCAGGTTTTTGACCACACTTCGTTATTGTTATTCATTTATTAGTTTGCTGGAAATTAGAACTAAATTTAGAAATAGTTTTGAAATGAATATTTGTGCTTAACAAACACAATTATTTATTTATAGACTAATTAATGTCTGTGCGTAAAGGTTTCCCTATCCAAGAGTGAATGTGAAAGTAGATCCATTATCTCTCATTCTCACACAGTAGATGCTCTGTTTAACAGTTTTCTGTTAAAAAAAACTGTTAACTGTTTGCTTGTGAAATGCTCATTTTTTTCCACTTAAGACTTACTTTGCATCCTGTAAATAGCGAATGCGCTCTTGGCGCGATGCAGCTGGCTCTTAAAGGGAATGGGAGATGAGACTCTGGTTGGTTTATTCTCAAAACACACCTTTAACTCATTAAGAAAATAAACTCAACCCTTTTAGACCATGCGCCACGGCGCAAAGCAGATTTTTCCGTCCTTAAATTAGCAAAAATGTGTTCTGACACGCCCTGAAAGCGTTTGCGCCCTGCGTTTTGCGCACTGTGCATGGACCGTCAAAATAGAGCCCTTAGTCTGTTTTTAATGTGGCTCTAGTCTATCAGAGTCATGTGTAGCTCCACCCTTTTTTGAAAAGAGGGCAGGAAGTAAAATCTCATTTGAATTTAAAGCAACAGTCACCAAAATGACACAATTTGGATCAAAGCCTAATAGGAGCAATTTTAAAGAGTTATAAAAAAATGATTGTGGAGTATTTTGAGCTGAAGGTTCACATACAGTACACACTACAGGAACATCAGAGACTTATTTGAAATCTTGAAAAAAGGGAGCATAACAGGACCCCTTTAAGATGACGACAACAGAAACATTTACTTCTGAATGTTATAATTTGATGTCTGAACATATGGCAGAAAACATTGTAGAAAATTGTCCTGCTTATCCATCTTTTTTTCTTTTTTTCCTCCAACTCCATCTGACCCTCTTTTCTTTCATCGAAACTCAGCTGAACTCCTCCCTCCTGATGTGCAGCATTTTTTTGGTGTGTGTGTATGTGTGCGTGTGATTATGGATTTCCATTTGTAGGCTTTCATCTGCAATGTGTAGAGAGGGCTTCAAACGCTGCTTCACCTTCAGGGAGAATCAAAGTCGAGCAAGTCACCTGCTCCTGTTGTAATCCAGTAATTCAGCTTCTTTGACCATGACCACATACACCTGTGTCCAGCCCACCTGTCCAGATAACCCCCAAACCACATTACTACCAAAGCCAGACTCTAATTACGCCCACACCAAATGTGTCGGCTTCAGATCCCTTTTATTAGAAGGTCGATCCAGAGAAAACACACATATTTATAAATATACTGCTATCACGCTGCCACGAGTGTGATATTGTGTTTATACAAAAGTTCAACGCCATAATCGTGTGTATAAAAAAGAAAATCAAACACGGAGAGTCTCAAAACCCTTTTGTAAGAGGAACTACTTTCTTCCGCCATTCATTCACATTTGCAGCTGACGTCGTTAGTTCAAGCTGTTACTAATTCACCAACGTCTATTTAAAGCTAGTATTTGAATGATTCTCTAGCGTAATGTCTAAAGTGATGACAAAACAGGTGATTTTGCTGACATTTTAAGATTATAAGGCTGAACGGAATGAAATGCCATTTCAGTCTGCCATCTCAGTCTACAGAGATATCTCTCAGGATTTCTCTGTTACAATCGGGAGATCACAATATTATTATGTTATAAATACAACACTACAACATATAAAAGAGAGAGATCGACTTAGAACGTCATTAACATGTTTAATAATGATTTGATCAGCTGTAGTTTGAAATTACTCTGTTTTCTCTTAGGGCTTATTATACGGTCTATGTCACCATCTTGTGGATGGACATTGTCAACCGTCTTTGCTCAATAACAGGCTAATGGAGGGTCCTCTGCTTGTTGCTGTATTTGGGCGGAGTAATACACAAATGTAAAGGCTTAAGAGGCTGGACAGTGCTGTTACTAGCAGAATATCACACGGCTATCAACCAATCAGATTCAAAAACCTGACAGAACTCTTGTATAAATATTTTTAAGTAGCTTGGTGTACATTATATCATGTACAACAGAGGTGGCCAACCCTGTTCCTGGAGAGCAACCTTCCTGCAGATTTCAGTTGCAACCCATTTTAAACACACTTGAACCAATTAATTAGGACCTGAACACCATGTGATAATTACAGGCAGGTGTGTTTGATATGGGTTGCAACTGAAATCTGCAGGAAGGTGGCTCTCCAGGAACCGGGTTGACCACCCCTGCTGTACAACAATATCATAATGGATTTAAATTGATGCACTGGATATGAATAAAATTATTAAAAATAATATAATTTCAATAATTAAATTATCAGTCTTTACTTACTAATAAAGATGCAAATCTGTCCCTGCAATCATCGGTTTACCTGCTGAGGATTTTATGCCAAATGATGTAAAACAAAAGTGATTGTTATTAATAAAAAATAGCTGGGAACTGGTTAGTGTTAATTAATTAGATGTGTTGCTGTTTATTATATCTAAAGCAATAAACAATGACCCTTGGTAACATAATTGTTGTTTTACATTAAAAAATATAGGTATTTTATCACAATTTAATAATTACAAGCTTTTTATTTTTGCAAAATACAGAGTCTTTTTTTTTCTTTTTCACAGTCTTAAAGGGTTTTGAAACACCAAAACACATTTTTCCAGATGTCCCAAGCTGCTAAAAATACTATTAGAACATATATATTTCACAAAAAAAAGTTGAAAATTGTTTGTTTTTGCATTATTTCGAGCAAATTCATTCTTCCAGTTTGAAAATTAATTTTGAAGGATTACAGTGGTCTGATAAAACGTGGCAAAAACATGTTTGTAAGGAAAAATTTTCATCCAAAAGATTTTCGCTTCTAGAAATGGTAAAATCCAGATTTGCCGCTTGTCTTCTTTAAAAAAGTATGCGGTTCCAGTTGGTGTTGATTGTCTTGTCTCTACAGATTTGGTAAGTGTGCAATCAGTGGTCTTTGTTTATGTTTATTCAGATGGCAAAGTTAGTTCGTATCGTCGTATCGTACTCTTTCAGTTTTAAAGACATACTTTAAGTTTACAGTATGCTAATATCACTGCAATATCACTTCAATATCTACTGTGCAGAGACTGTCCAAAGGGCTAGTACACGATACATTTTTTGAAGAGCGGGGGGTTGTTGTTGTTGTCGCGCGCGTACTGTAGAGCGGTGTTGTCATGCGTGTTCTGATCAGCGGCGTTGTCGCGCACGTATTGAACAGTGGGTGGGGGTGGGGGGGTGGGCATACTCAAGAGCGGTGTTGTCGCGCGCCTATTTAATGGCGGGAGGGGGTGTCGCGGGGGCACTTTTGATAATTTTGGAAGGGCACTTTCTATCCAAGACTAAAAAGGGCATGTGCACTGCACAGGTTTAATCCCCTATGTGCGCACGTGCCTGGAAAGGTCTGCTTTAAATGTTGATCTTCAAGTGTAAACATGTAAACACCTTCAACTATTGCCGTCAACCCTACTACGTGGAAACGTAGTCCCACGGACGTTTCTGGAGACCGCGGAATACGTCCCGGCGGGTACGTACGGCTGCAGTTTTTGTTTTCGCGAATCCGCGAGCACGGTTCGCGCCCACGCTGTTCTCGCATGAACCCGCCGGAGGCCGCTGTCCGACTGACCGGATGATTGACTGCGCGACTGGCCAATCGGTCGACTCGCCCTCCTCCTTCCCCGAACTCGACCAATTTTACCGATGGACCCGCCCGCCCGCTCGCTTCCCTGAACCCGAGCGACAGTTCACAAAAGCCGTCCAAAAAAATAAAAGCCCTGATTTTTTTTTTATTCCACCGCGTTTTTGGATTTCGCCGCGTTCTCACCCTGTCACTAAACTCGTTCACATAATTTTTGGGATTCTGTTTTCGTCTTACCTGATTGCTGGAGCTGGCCTTCCCCGGACTCAAAACCGGTCGCCGTGGTCGACCCCTCTCCGCATATCGAGCCTGCCAACGTACACGCTGAGCTGAGTGGACAAACGGGTTGCAGCGGGGAAGCCCTCCGCAAGGAGGTGAGGCAAGCGCGAAAGGGAACAGCGTCACACCGCCCCGCAGCGTTCGCTTGAAAATAATAAACGCGGCCGTACGTACGCCCCGGGACGTATTCCGCTGTCTCCAGAAACGTCCGTGGGACTACGTTTTCAGAATGAGCTTGGGTTGATTACCGTGGTAAAGGATTTTTGCCACATTTTGTGACAGGATAGACTATACACACACAACTTTCTGACGCTACCTACCGACTGCATCTAAGTTACAGAGAAATGCAGAGGGTTTTTTTTTCTTTCTCTCATACGACGTGCGGTATCAAAGATTGCATTAAAACTACACTCTTCCAGCAGTTCCCCACGTCCAATTTCTCGTTTGTCTAGGGGGGCATGCATGAAATGTTCTTGAATGAAAGTGAAAGTGCCAAACTGCAGTTAAAGTTGACAAATCAATAATTTGCCAAATAATTTGATTACTGATGTCCATGTAAACACAGTCACTGTCTTTCTCCCCTGTGTCTGTGTGTTGTTTTGCCTCAGTGAAAATCAGAGTGTGCCCAAACTGAAACTCCCATTTTTATGCAAAACATTCCAGAGCTGGACAGGCTGGACCCACCCACTTTCCTGACTTTTTAAAAACTAGAGGTGTGAAAACACACTGCTGAGACAGGGAGGTTTCGTGGCCCTTTAATATTTTATATTATGTATTTATATTTCATCTTTTAATAACATAATCTGTTAAAATGTTACCTAGAAAAGCATTTGTGAGATTTACTGATTTCTTTAGAAATTCTAAATTCATACACAGACACTGCACGAACAACAGAAAATGACATACAAATTAATATTCACCAATACTAGCATACCTTTTGAGTGGTTCCACACTATAGTGGGGATTGGATTTCCCTTTGCCGAACAATTCAAGGTAACTGATTTCCCATATATGCCGTCCTGGTCTTTTGGCTGAACCTCAAAATGTGGTGGAACTATGCAAAAAAAACAAAGAATATAACAAGCATGTAAAATGTTTACAAATGCACCATTAAATATGAACATTTTCTAAGAGTTAGCCCTTAGCTGATGATTGATTATAAAGCTTGTTTGGCATGCAGAGCCCTGAATTCGTGAGATCTTTGAGCCCAGGGCTCCCCCTGTTGCAGGGCGAGAGGGAAGTCCGAGTTCAGGTAGGTCTCGAGTACTCCTCTGCTGATAATGTTGGAAGTAGAATAAAATGCTATGAAGTGTCTGTCAATTTAGATTTGTCAATTTACTTATGTTACATGTTTTAGGTCTGTGGGAGGAAACCGGAGAGCCCGGTGAAAGCCCACGCAAACACAAGGAGAACATGTGAACTCCACACAGAAACGCCGACCTGGCCAGGTAGAGTCAGAGCCGGTGGCATTCTTGCTGTGCGACCGTGGTGCTAACCACTAGGCCTCCGTGCTGCCCTGATTAGGAAATGGGAGGAGTAGGGGTGGAAGGGGGGATTCTTCAAGACGAAGATGGTTGAGGTAAGATACTCTGGTTATTTATAGTGGTTAAGGCGTCGTCTGATTGGTGAATCAGCGTTAGCTAATGTGGACCAGGTGCTATCAATCATAAGCGCGTGCTCCTCTCGAAATTAGTTTATAAACAAACTTCACTTAAACAGAACTTAGTGGCAAATACAAAAGAACACATTTATTATACTAAAAAAACTAATCAAATGACTTAAAATTGGAATGAATATTATTAATTAAATGTATACGTTGTAAGACTGATCTCAAACCTTTAACGATGAGCTGTATGCTATGTTCGACGGCTGCAGCTTCATTCCGGGCGATGCAGGTGTAACTGCCATTATGAATTTCCGACAAGTTTGAAATGCGCAGTGAGCTGGTGAAGTCTATGTTGTCGATGGTGACACCCAGGCTGGCGTTGATTGGTCGTCCATCTTTGTGCCAGGTTATAGACATGGGCAGGTCGCCGGATATGACCACACATGGGATGAAGACACGCTGACCAATGGAAGCACTCTGAGAGTCGGAGTGTTGGATAAGAGGGGGCACTGAGGGAAAAATCAGAAAGAGACACTCTTAAAATGCATCAGCAGATGAGTGTTACGATGACTCTATTAACTCGCATGTAAAGTGTCCCTATATAGGGACTTTCCACACAACCCTTCAATTAAAGTCAGCATCAAGTGGAAGTTGCTGAGACTTTTAGTTTGAATATGTTGATGTACTTCCAACTGAAACAGAATATCGAGTAGGGGGACAGGGCTTTCTTTTGCGCATCATTCCCTCATAGCAAACTAACGATAAGAGAGGGTATTAATATACAGTTGCTATTGAATCACTCAGGACCGCCACTCTAAACATAGAAGCAAATGGTATTTTAATTTAAAGATAACTACAACAAACATTTCTTTTTTTTTTGTGGATGAACTTGCCCAGATTAGTTATTCGTTTTAAGAATAACAATGTGACCTAGCAAAACAAACTTTCTACATTTTGAATTTACAAAGACTTTGGGCCCTATCATACACCCGGCGCAGTGTGGCGCAAGGCGCGGCACAACAGTCTTTTGGTAGTTTAAGCTTGGGGCAAGAGTCGTTTTGAGGCGTTGCGCTACGCTGTTTAAATAGCAAATGCATTAGCGCTCATTTGTGCGCCCATAGGCGTTCTGGTCTAAAAAGGGAGGCGTTCTGAGGCGCACTGCTGCCGCGTTGCTATTTTGAGAAACTATAATAGATTTTTCATTTGACCAAAACTAACCCGGTCTAAACTCCGCCGCAGAGTTGCGCCTCGCTTACACACTGCTTAATACGCACAAGAGAGCAATAGGCAAATATCTTTACATATGAAAAAATTTAAATATTAAGGACATATATAGGATATAATAAGAATAGATATAGAATATAAATATAAAGGATTAAAATATTACAAAACATATTATTTTCTAGCCTACATAAATATGAAAAATCACTGCTTTTATGTCTTCTTCATCTCGGGAGGCTTTTTCAGTTCATTCATAACAATTTGCTTTTGTATAATGTTATTATTATTAGCAGCATTATTTAATATATCCATATTTATATTTGTTTTATTAAAAACAAGCTTAGATTTGCCCACCTGCCAAGTTTTAGACCATAAGGGGCACAGCATGTGTTTTAGGATATAACTCAGGTTTTTGAGCTCATTTTGTTATTATTGTTCATTTATTCGTTTGCTGGAAATTAGAACTGAATTTAGAAATAGTTTTGAAACGAATATTTGCGCTTCACAAACAAAATTAATTATTTATAGACTAATTGATGTCTGTGCGTTTAGGTTTCCCTATCCAAGAGCGAATGTGAAAGTAGATCCATTATCTCTCATTCTCACACAGTAGATGCTCTGTTTAACAGTTTTCTGTTAAAAAACTGTTAACTGTTAACTGTTTGCTTGTGAAATGCTCATTTTTTCCACTTACACTTACTTTGCGTCCTGTAAATAGCAAATGTGCTCTTGGCGCGACGCAGCCGGCTCTTAGAGGGAATGGGAGATGAGACTCTAATTGGTTTATTCTCAAAACACACCTATAACTCATTAAGAAAATTAACTCAACCCTTTTAGATCATGTGCCATGACGCAAAGCAGGTTTTCCCATCCTGAAATTAGCAAAGACGCGTTCTGGCACGCCCTGAAAGCGTTTGCGCCCTGCGTTTTGCGTTTTGCGTTTTGCGCTTTGCGCATGGACCGTCAAAATAGAGCCTTTTAAGCCTTTCATCACATGCAAATTACAGAACACTCATAAACCAGAGGTCACCTTAACCGAATATTTTCCATCATTGACGGGTTTTTTTTAGCAGTGACTGAAAGATCTGAAGGTGATCCGTCATTTTGACGGATTGTGCTGAGGGTGATCTATTGTAATTTGTAGCTAACTGTAATTCCCACTCCTGTCCAGCTGATGCCGATTGCCCTTGTTTTGTCTCCTCTTGTCACCGCTGCATACATTTGCAAAAATCTCACAGTTTTTTCCTGGTGAAACAGGTGCTTGCAAGACCGGGAAATCCCACATTCAGAAAATCCAGCAAACTTCTGATCACTTCCTTAGGAGAAATGTTTCCTAACTATAAAACACTGGCTGAAGAGGCGGTACCCAGATAGCAGGTAGTAATCGGCCAGAGCTCGGCTGCCCTTCGGCGCCTCTGGCTCCGACTCGGCATCGGCGAGTGTTATCCGGGCAGAGTGTGGCGTTCGTGGTGCGGCTGTAAAGCACTATCCTGACACCTGTTAACCATATCTGGCCCGAGTCTGTCAGTAGAGTCTGAGAAGCTTCTGGCAATTTTTACAACCCTCTCCATCAAAATGACGGACAATGACAAAGTCTAATGCGACCTCTGAGTTGTACATATATATTATTCTGTGAGATTTGAAGAAATCTTTCAACTAGAGATATCTACGGGATAATCAATATATTGCAGTTTTTTAAAATATTTTACATACACAACACAGAGGCACAAAAAACACCCAAAATGACATGGAGTGCATTTAACATTCTTTAACACGTGGCAAGTCATTGATTATCTTGCTGATTCCATGATAATTTGCCAAGTAATAAACACATTAAAACTAATATTGCTCTTTGCAGTTCAATATTTGTGTCACACTTTACAATAAGTTTCATTAGTTAATGCATTTACTAACATGAACAAACAATGAACAATACATTATATTTCACACACATGCACGGTGACTGAAATTGAAATTAAAATACAAAACATACTGAGCCATTAAGTACAAACAAAACAAAACAACAGTTATAGCTACTTTAAAGGAGAACATTGACGTTTTGAGAAAAAAAAAAAAAAACTGAACTGAAACTAAATTATTAAAAATAAACCTGCGAGACTTAATTTATGTCCTGTGGCAAAAATATTTTTATTATACTTTTAGTGATCTGCTCAAGGTAGGTCAATTTATTTTTTTGCTTTTGATGAAGCAGCATTCAACTTAAGCTCTTTAGACCATGCTTCTGACCATTTCTCAGTGTTTCGCGGCAATGTCTTTAAATAAATAATTTATTTAGACCTATTTTCATTATTCATTTATTTTCATTATTCGTTTATTATTATGTACAATAATTGAGACATAAAATGAGATAGTAAACTATAATCAACAACGAAAATGTAAATAAAAACAGAAATAAAAACATAAATGAAAATGTCTTGTCTTAGTCCTATCAAAATAGATAACACTGAACATCTTTCTATATTTAGGCTAAAAGACTGCTTTATTTATTTAATTATTTATTTATTTAAGACTACTTATTTGTACTGAATGTTTGTGCTTTCATTTTAGTTGTCTTTTATCTTTTCAATTCTATTTTCCAAAATGAATCCTCTTTGCACTTAAAAGGTTTACAATAAAGCAAATTTTAAATGATTAATGATGGAATTATAATGCTTTGACTTATTTTTAAATCTCATGTACAAGCACAGTAGCATATTTAAAGCTGCTGTATACGGTATTTCTGTCCGTTCGCATCCCGTCCCTTTGCGCCCCCTGGCGGCTTATTCAAAAACTGCGGTCATACACTAAAAACAAAGCAGCAGTTATTTCAAACGGCGTCGGTATATGATACGGCAGTAATAACCACTTTGAACTCTCACCTACTGTACTACTGTATTTGTTCATTTTAGTTAACGTTAAAATACAGTAGATCATTGTTAGTTCATGTTAACTCATGGTGCATTAACTAATGTTAACAAGCATGGACTTGGATGTTAATAATGCATTAGTAAATGTTCAATTATGATTAATAAATGCTGTACATGTGTTGTTCATGATTAGTTCATGTTAGTAATTTTATTAACTAATGGACCTTATTGTAAAGTGTTACCAATATTTGTCTGAATTTTCATCAGTTCATACTAGATATCCAAGTATCCGCTTTTAAATCAGTCACAGGCAGACAGAGAGGGAGCGAGAAAGATCTTGTCTCTGTGAGTGAATGACACAGGTATATCTAATAGCTCATAGTAACATGTCAGCTGCATTTTGCAAATACTTTTTAGCATATTTGTGAGTCAGTTGATCAACATCGGCTCAAAAGCCCGACCCCTTCTATGTTTACAAATAAAAGCACAGCCGTTTAGAGGTCATTTCTGGTTAATGATCTCAGAATTTACTGGTGTTTTGGAATAGATGGAATAGAATTCCTGAACATTCTTGCTTGTGTGAAGAGCTTTTTTTATTTACCAGTAAAGTCGTTCTGGTAATTTCCCGGTAATTTTCCGGATATTTACTGGTATCCATGTGTGAAAGGGGCTATTGACAGCATAACATAGGGCCAGACGGAATCTGCGGACGAATTTTGGTAAACATCTGTGGATTTCTGCGGAATTATTTTGGAAGTATTATAACTAAAACCTTAATAAATAGTAATACCTTTTAACTTTTATCTAATGCTTAAATTGCAACTCTAATTAGATTCACATTATTTGGTAAACGGAGCAAGTCTCTCATATGATATATCTACTAAAAGACTGAAAATATTACTCTACAAACTGCATTGCACATAAATCAGATGAACATTTTCATTCATTGATTCATTTTCTTGTCGGCTTAGTCCCTTTATTAATCTGGGGTCGCCACAGCGGAATGAACCGCCAACTTATCCAGCAAGTTTTTACACAGCGGATGCCCTTCCAGCCGCAACCCATCTCTGGGAAACATCCACACACACACTCATACACTACGGACAATTTAGCCGCATGTCTTTGGACTGTGGGGGAAAACGGAGCATCCGGAGGAAACCCACACGAACGCAGGGAGAACATGCAAACTCCACACAGAAATGCCAACTGAGCCGAGGATCGAACCAGCGACCTTCTTGCTGTGAGGCGAACGTGCTACCCACTGTGCCACTGCGTCGCCTGAACATTTTCATATTAGTCAATAATATTACTGTAATTTAATAAAAAAATTAAATAAATATAGATTTACACACATTTACTCAAGTATATAAACAGAATTAATGATGGGCTAAAAATCTGCAGAAATCTGCGAAATTCTGCGCGCGCAGATTCCGTGTGGGCCTACATATAACATATCACATAACAGTAGATATTTTTTGCAAAATTTCAGTCCAACACTACATTATAGGTCCTTCCCACTAAAATCAAATACAGATTTAATGCAACGCGGTTCAATGAGGAAACGCCACATTTAAAAGAAATGACTCTTGTCTTGACAAAAGACTCATACAATATGGCCTGGTGGACAGAACATATGTGATCACACATGTACAATTAGCTGCGATTTGCAATAATAAGGCTCCAGTCGGCCTTCATAACAAGCCATTACAGCTCTGAATCTAGAGATTTCACCGAGGAGGAAGCATAATGTGAACTAATGAGGGAGAAACAGAGCAAAGAAAGACAAAATAAAGACGACCATAAAAGGGCTCTTTCGTCTCCCAGTAAATTCGGCATAATGCGTTCCCCGGGGACTTCGCAAGCATGGTGCTAGTCAGCCTGTCGCGTTTGAGAATCAATGAGTTAAAATAACATTGAAATAAAGCAGCACTTCAGTGCTTATTTAATTCACAACAAAATGGGGATAATGGACTCCGGGGAATCCCTTTGCACGCTTCAGAATTTTAAGCATGAATGGAGCAAATTAGCTAACTCAATCACACAGCATTCCCCCCCTGTCTTTATGACTCTGAACTCGCAAAAACAGATGCTAGATTGGTTATTACATAATAACAGGAATGAATACTTGCCGTTTTACTAGTGCCTTTTACAACTTTGGTATAATAGAAATGCCTGAATTATTCTAATTAGTGCTATACCTGTACTTTAAGGTTAAGTTTTTAGGTCAAGTTTAATTGGGTAATTAATAAGTGAGATCAATTTTGTCCAGTGTTTTGACATGTAAAGTTTTGTAAACATATTTGTATTATTACACGCACTGCTTATACAGAATCTCACATTAATTAAGACATATTTAAATTTCCATAATAGTAATAGATTAGCGTAGGAAACAGATAATTACTAACAAAGAGCTCCTGTTGACTTATATTAAAGTGTCTTAATTATAAATATTCATCTGTCAGACCCCAGGAGCGCATGCATATTCTTGTTTTTATTTTAATTAAACACATTGATGATTAATTATACACCTTCCCCTTAAAGTGTTAGTTCATCCAAAAATAAACAGTGTTATTAATTACTCAGTCATGTTGTTCCAAACCTGTAAGACCTCCGTTCATCTTCAAAATACAAATTTAAATATTTTAGATTAGATATGACAGCTCCCTCGTCACAAACATATTGTCGTAGCTTGATCATTTTTCGATTGAACCACTAAAGGCAACCCAGGCTCATTCTAAAAGCGTAGTCCTGTGGACATTTCTGGAGGCAGCGAAATATGTCCCGGGAGATACGTATTTTTGCAGTTTTTGTTTTCGTGAATCCGCGAGAGGCTGCTTTGTGCGCTTTTTCGCATCTCAAATGCCTCTCGAGTGCCGTTTGCGCCCGCGCTGTTCTCGCGTGAACCCTCCGGAGGCTGCTGTCAGCTGACTGAATGATTGATGGGACGACCGGCCAATCAACCGACCCACCCTATTCCTTCCCTAAACCCAACCGATTGACCTGCCCACCCGCTTACTTTGCAAAACCCAGCTGACGGTTTACAAAAGCCGTCCAGAAAAAGAAAACCCCTCGTCTGGTTTTTACCACGTTTAAAGATTTTACTACATTTTCACCCTGTTGTTCACTCGTTCATTTTATGTTTTGGATTCTGTTTTTGTCTTATCTGCCTTCTGGAACCACTCTTACCCAGATTCGAACCCGGCCGTCGTCGTGGTCAACTCCCTCCCTGCGTCTCAAGTCCGCCGACGTACACGACGAGCTAACTGGACAAACTGGTAGGCATGGCAAAGCCCTCCACAAGGAGGTAAGCAGTCAGCCGGTAAGCGCCAAAAGGAACGGCCTCATACCACCCAGTAGTGTTCGCTCCGGCTACGTTATTCATGGTCTCCAGAATCGTCCGCGGGACTATGTTTTAAGAATGAGCCTGTGTTAACTAAAGGCATATGTTTATTTTTTTCACTTGTACAAAATCCTTCCATGTAAACGATTCTTTTAGGTATTCTTCAGTGCCTGGTTATTTGAAAGTCCTAAAATATTTTAACTCAACCTTCCTGTTGTGTTTGGGTCAAATCTGACCGATTTACAACTTAAATCACTCATGAATGTTGTTTTGTTCATCTAATTGCCTCAAGGTCTATTGATGTCCTCCACATTGTGCATTTGAACATATAAAAAGTGATGATCATCTCTTTTATTGAATTTTGAGTGTTTTTATCAACCTTGTTACACCTGTGGTGTTCCCGCTTAAAAGTGACCGCCATAGGAAATGAATGGGTATCCAGGCTATATTTATTCATTAGACACAAAACATCCCCTCACTCACTCATCCACCCATCCACTCACCCACTCACTCACTCACCCACTCACTCACTCACTCACTCACTCACTCACTCACTCACTCACTCACTCACTCACTCACTCAAGACTGAACAATGTCTTTTGCAAGTAGACATCTCCTTTACGCGCTTATGTGCTGATCCTACAGCCTGATCACACAAGGAAACATAACTATTTTAAGTTTTCTCAGTTTATTTTATTTATTTATTTTTTTAATTTATATGGATCAGCTACTAAACCAATAAGTTATGTGTATAAGTATAAGTGTTGGACTCTCCAATGTGAATCCACTTCCTGATAAAACAGTGTATCATATCTTCACACAGATTAGACAGGTGTCTGTTTTGTGAATCTATCTATGTGTTTTTCTTTCTCTTTCTTTCTTTCTTTCTTTCTTTCTTTCTTTCTTTCTTTCTTTCTTTCTTTCTTTCTTTCTTTCTTTCTTTCTTTCTTTCTTTCCTTTCTGCCAATCTTCGTTCAGCCAATCTCTGAATCTAGCAGGAGCACTTTTAGCTTAGCTTAGCAACAATTATTTTATTATATTAGACCATTACTATTTCGGTCAAAAATGACCAAAGCATAACTAGTGCTAGTTCTGTGTTCATGCTTACTGTCTATACCCTTAGTCACTATTCCCTATATTAGTACACTAATCCAGTACAACTGAAGGACTGTAATCTCGATCACTCAGAGCACAAGAAAGGATAGCATTTTGTTTGTGCTTTGCTGGATGATAAATCATTCAGATGGATAAAAATTTCAATTTCTTTGGTCAGATAGTTATTTTAGTTAGCTTTTTTTTAGTAATGAAACAAAAAGTTTTGATTTCTGTCATCTGCTGTTCATTTTGTAATATATTTTCAGCACCTTTTTTTCATTTTTCACTGCAGTTATTTTAAGTCTAAACCTATAAATTCATGTTAAACACTACTTTGAGACATGGTTCACAGCTAAAGAATGTTGAATAAAAATTTGGTGGAGAAATATGTTTTTTTTTTAAACAGACCGGGCAATTTTGACTGGGAACACTAAAGTAAGGGGCAGGATGTAAACCTGTCAGGAGGGTTAAGGATGAAAAAAGGACAGCTTAAAGCTAGGAGCTTATAATATCTGAGCTATGACTGATCAAATAGCCTGTCAATTTAATTCTGATATTACTACTCATACTAGTGAAAATAGCTTTAAGAAAATTTAAATGACACGTTTATTACCCAAATAATAAAATAAGCTGACATCTGTCCACACAGCTGTACCTTTTACTGTCACATGGACACTCCTGTGAATTTGTTTCTCTGGATCCACCAACACGTAGCATGTATACTCTCCCTCGTCTGAGTTTTGCACATTGGACAGCTTGAGTGTGCCGTTGTTCTCGAAGGCACGTTGGCGATGGTTGAATGGGAGCAGATTGGAATCCTTATACCACTTAATAGAGTAGTACGGGTAACCAATGATGCGACAGTGTATGTACGTGTCCCTCCCAGCGATGGCAGTGACATTTTTCATTGGTCGAATACTGGCAGGACCTATTTTGAGAAAGAAACATGAGTAAACAGAGCCTCTGGAAGTCAGATGATAGGCTTATGTAGTATGTGTTAATAACTATTAGTTACATATTTTAGAAAAAAACATACTAAATAACTAACAAATATTCCTAACTTTGGCAAGTAAAATAACATTTGACGTAAATGAGCACAATGCATCAACAACCAATGAGAGTGAAGGCATTTTACATACGCTTACTGTTAACAAACAAATATGCATTCCTTCAAACCAAGAAAGTCTACCATACCTGGATACAGATACTCTCTAAATACACAATACCCTATTTTTCAGAAATAGTAAGATGCTATTTGTGCTGTTCTCAGATAGCATTAAAAGTTATTTACAGTTTGTGCAAATAATTGGTTATATTGTTTGTGCTTAAAACTCAATTAATTGCCCTCCCCGTTCATTTATATAGAGCTTTTCTGGGTATTTAAAACATTACATGCATTCAGATGAGAAATCTTCTTCAACAGCCACCAATGTGCAGCATTCACCTATGGAGTTACCATTGGGCTTGAGTGGACTACAGCACAATGAGCACCAGCCAGTAAGATGTTATTAATCCCTTGTTATCCCAGTCAGTATCTATTAGCTGCATCTCCATTGTTGGACCAGTGTTAGCTGGGGTTCTAAACAGGCCAGCCAGGGTTAATATCCACAGACTGTGTTCTTCGTGACCTCAAAAATTATAGGTTTTTAAACATGATGCAGTGTTCCATGCAGTGTGTAACAGCACTAAGTGACTACAAATTTCCAGTTGAGGTTTAAATCTGAAAGTGCACCATGTTGAAAACTACTGATTCTGAGTCGAAAAAATGAATCATGTTGGGTTCGATTCAATCTTGAACGCGTCAACATCAAAATGGTACATCGCCAAATATGTAGTGCCGGATCCGGTAAAACCTAAATGTATCTTTCCCTTCAGACAATAGCGGAGCTCAGGGAATCATGGGACTAATCATGATGCAAAGCTGTCGATCACTAACAAATGGAGATTCGATTGCGGGTAATAAAGGGTTAAAGTTCATTTTCACAACAATACCACAGTATAGCCAACCATGTGCTGAGCTTGTTCTTATTATTTTTCTGATTTTTGATACAATAACCTACACTGCAACGCGGGACTCATCTGCCATTTGTAATTAAAGGAAGGAGCAGCAGAGACTATTATGCATGAGACTTTGTCAAACTAACTGATACAGTTCATATGGACCAGTTTCTTCTTCCTCCGTATTATAACTTGTAAGTGTCATTAAAATTGTTGCCTCGTTTTGTTTAGTTTGCAAAATATGTATTTAATTGTATGGTCTAACTTGTAATCACTCCATGCGGCTTGTAATCGCTTATCTATTATAGATCAGTGCTTGTACTGTGACTCTCAGGTAAATCTTCATGTTGCTACTCATATTGTGTCCAAAACCACATAGAAAACGTGACGCGTGCTTCTTTCTTTTACGATTTAAATGCGTTTCTGATCTCATGATCATCAGCTGTTTGCCCTTGCTATGGCCACCATCAGCTGTTCCTCACACATGCGGCACAGTCAATTTTCAAAATAGTTCCAACTGTTGCCACTGTGTGGATTAATACTGAATGTGCGTCGTTGTTATTACTTTGGGTTAAGTTTAAGAATAGAGTATATGGTGGTGTTTAACTGCGTTACTTGAATGCATTCCTGCATTGGGCTCTCACTTACTCTCTGCTACTTCTCTCACGCTGAACCCAGTCGACCAATCACAACAGAATGGGTCATCGGACCAATCACAGCAGAATAGCCTCACATAAAGGAGGGGTTGAAAATGAATCGCTGAACAAATCGTATGGGAGTGGTTGGGATAATCGGGTAAAGATAAATGCATATTATAAGACAATGAATGTGTTTTTGACCTTCTATAAATCAAAATAGGGGCTCTTTAATCAATATTTCTTATAGAAGACTGATAAACGTGTTGAATTATTTCTGACCAAATGGCTACTTCAAACAGGCTACTTCATAAAAGAGCATGCATTAGGATAAAAGGTGATAAATTGTTTATAAATGTTGATAAGCCCTACTTTTCCTTCTCAAAAATTCAGCATAAAGCAGCATGTGTTCCATGCTGGTTGGAGCTAGTATAGTGCTTGTCCAGATCTTGTCTTGTTAGTGGATCAGCATTCACATTCTGTCCTCAAGCAAATCTGAGCTGGTTACTGGCCTTAGCACTACAAGTTACCAGCATCTCACAATGCTTTCTAACCCTAACCCTAAAAAAATAGCAGCAATAACTCTGCGGCTCTCATCTGGTTGCAGACTAAAGCGAGGCAGGGTTGGAACTGGTATCTGGATGGGGAGCGTTCTAAAAAACAAAGTCGTGGTTGGAAGATGTGTAGTAAAGTGTACGTGATGTGACTCTGTAGTCTACAGTATGTGTGGCTCCTAGCACCCCAGTATAGGGATGGGGCCACTCTACTGTACAATAAGAACCATCCTTCAAATGAGCTATTAAACTGTGGTCAAGGAAGTGGAGCGGGCTTTAAAATGATTGTAGGGTTGAACGCAATACTGCTTGACTTCAGTCGGTAACTCTAATAATAATAATAATAATAATTCGTTACATTTATATAGCGCTTTTCTGGGCACTCAAAGAGCTTTACACAATGGGAGGGGAATCTCCTCATCCACCACCAGTGTGCAGCAGCCACCTGGATGATGCGACGGCAGCCATTTTGCGCCAGACCGCACACCACACACCAGCTGATTGGTGGAGAGGAGACAGAGTGATGATATGCCAATCATGATATGGGGAGGGTTAGGAGGCCATGATGGACAGAGGCCAGTGGGCAGATTTGGCCAGGATGCTGGGGTTAAACCCCTACTCTTTTTCGAAGGACATCCTGGGATTTTTAACGACCACAGAGAGTCTTGACCTCGGTTTAACGTCTCATCCGAAAGACGGCGCTCACTGAGCAGTATAGAGTCCCCGTCACTATACTGGGGCATTAGGAACCACAGAGAACACAGGTTGGGTGCCCCCTGCTGGCCTCACTAACACCACTTCCAGCAGCAACCTAGCTTTCCCAAGTGGTCTCCCATCCAGGTACTGACCGGGCGCAGCCCTGCTTAGCTTCAGTGGGCGACCATGTGAGAGTTGCAGAGAGCTAGCTGCCGGCTAATGCACAGGACAGACCAAGTCATCAAAAGTAAGTAAGTAAGTAAGTAATGTAAGTATGTGTATTTATATAGCGCATTTATCATGTATGGACATACACACAAAAGATTTCACAATCATGAGAGGGTTCTCTCCACTCCACCACCAGTGTGCAGTATCCACTTATATGATGCAAAGGCAGCCACAAGACAACGACGCCAGTGCGCTCACCATACACTAGCTCTAGGTGGAGTGGAGAGACAATGATAGGGCCAACTCAGGATGGGGATGATTGGGAGGCCATGATGGGTAAGGGTCAATGGAGGGTATTTGGCCAGGACAACGAGGTTACACCTCTACTCAATATGAGAAGTGCCATGAGATTTTTAATGACCACAAAAGGTCCGGACCTCGGTTTAACGCATCATCCGCCCACTGACAGTATAGAGTCCTGTTCACTTTTATGCTGTGACCACACCAGACGCGGAACGCGTGGATAAACAGCGGTATTCACGCGTAAATAGCCACGTGAACATTTGAGCTTACTCGGTTCATTCGCGTATCAAACCCAGCTTCATTCGTGCATCAAATTCACTTCAGAACAGACACAGATTTGCGTGATGGGTAAGGCTTCTGTCTGCCCGGTGACTGTAGCTTTGTTGCTAAATGGCTAACATGGATTTTATGAAGAAAATAACAGTGTTTATGTGCTTTATGTAGGCTGAAAAACAGCGTTAATACATTTAGGGCCGTGTCTGAGTCCACTAGATCCTTTTAGAGGTGCATCCAGCTCTGTGAGCTCATAAACTTCTCCAGAAACTCTACCTGGATGACGGAGGCTTTCAGCTGTGCTTCTGACTGAGCTGAGCCCAGTTTGATGAACTTTTTGTCGGTGTCGGATGGAGAAATTCCTCCGGGACACCCACAACAGGCGATATGTCATAATCACGCCCCCTCAAGAGCAAGCTCCTGATTGGTTAACGTGGTGCAATGTCCGCTGAAGTTCAGATTTTTGAACTCGAGCGATTTGTGCGAAACGCGCGTTAAGCGCATCAAACGCGCAAAACGGTCAATTCGCGCCGCGCCATTCGCATGTATCACAGCACGTTTGCATTGACTTAACATGTAACTCACTCGCGCTTGATGCGGGTTCCGCGTCTGGTGTAAACACAGCATTACTATGGCATTGATACTCAGAAAGACCATAGGTTGAGCACCCCCTGCTGGCCTCACTAACACCCCTCCAACAGCAAGCTAGTTTTACCATGTCTCCCATCCAGCTAGTGACCAGGCTCAGCCCTGCTTAGCTTTAGTAAGTAACCGGTCTCGGGCTGCAGGGTGATATTATCTATTGACTTGGTTTTGTTAATTATTGTTCTTGAACTCTGATCATACTTATCAACCCTCCCATATTTCCAAGGATTCTCCCCATTTTACATTAGACATTTTAAACTGCTATCATAACCGTATTTTTCAAGTATTTCTAATCTTTCTATGAAAGATGGCATCTACATAAAGCTAATACCCAATATATGCATAGTTCTGCAGAATCACTTTTGCTCTATTTAGGCTTGAAAGCATTTTGGAATTAATATAGTAATGGCAGTATTCCCTTACTTTTCATTTAGGGCATTGCCCTTTTTATAAATCAGTTAATTCATGCTATGGACACACTGCATAGTGATAAAGAGACACTGTTCCCTGAGCAGCTTCTGTACACGTGATTTGAAGTGGAGTGAAAGTGTACACTTTGGGATTTGGCTATTGGTGTTAAAATAGACTAATACACAAACTTATATCTAAACATTAGGGGTGTCAAAATGAACTGTTTCTTCAGTGCACCACGATGCAGACGTGGACAATTCGGTATCGGTTCAGTAGTAATCATAACCGGTCATTATGTACTGACATCATTTATCTCATATGCGCTTTGTCGCGACGGAGGTGAGCGCAGGTATTTACAACACTCCAGGTGCCAACTACTTAAAAATGCAGAAACTGTGCACAATTTCACTGCGTGTGTGTGTTTTCTAGACATTCTTTCACTGACTTACAGCAGAAGCCCCTATTTCACTGCGAATGAGGGTATGAACGTGAACTCCATTTCGCCAGTGCGAGCCAGGGCTTTTATCGGGCTGGGCCGGACCAATCACCCGGTAGGTTGAGCAGTGAGGGCGAAATCATGTAGCGTTTCCACTGACGGGCTAGTATCCCGCAGCGCATCACGCAAACCCCGCCCCCAGAATGTCTCCCAAATCAAACGTCACACAACCCGCCCACTTCAGGGGGAATCAGGCAGATAAAGCACACCATCGCATCATCACAAAACCATTAAAATGAAGACAACCAAAACAAACAAACTACACGTTACAGTACAGCATTACATTATATGTCTATACGCACAGGCCTGTGTGTTTCCATTCATCATATTCATTTACTTAGAGACCGACTGTTGGCATCGTGTATCGAGTGGTCTCATCTCAAACGGAGGGACCCAGCACCCATCCATCAAACCACAGAAATTCTCCGTTAATAACGCGGTATGAAATGTATTTTATAACATCCTCGTTTAGATAGACGCTGTCAAACATTCAGCCCAAACGCTCTGGAGAGACTTGAAACATTTTAATTTAATTTTTACTGTCTGCTGTGTCGGTGTAAAGATTATTCTGCGTTATAGAAACATCAAGGAGGACGCAGCAAAGTCACTTGTAAATTAAAACTTTATTATTTTATGCAACAGCCTTACATTTAAAAGGGAAACATAAGGGCGATCATACTCAAAAAGACCACAGCCTAAAAGGCTAGATGTTTTTTTTCACTTATTTATTTATTTGTTTGGCGCATGTACTCGTGTGCGATCGGAAAACTAGTGTCCGCCTCTCCTTTCACTTCGCCCCGATGTCCCAACTAGCCCTCTTTGGCCCAAAGTATTCGGTGGGCCGAAAAAGGCCGGCCGCTGGCACAGAAAAAAGTCAGCGGCCAGCCTTTTGGCCCGATTAGGCCCCGAAAGTGACAGTGGAAACGGCCTTGGCTTGTTGGCTCGCCCTGGCTTGTTCGCTTTAGGCGCTTTAGTGGAAACGTGGCTACTGTGGCCCATTTTACCTGCTGGCGTGACTTTTCCTCCCCTCTCTTTTCCTCTCGGCTGTTACAACGATACTTCTGGATATAGGTCTGCATTCACGAGAATAAATTTTCCTAATAAAGTGCGATAGCGGTCGGTAACTCTGGTGTAATTTTACCAGCAGTGGGCAGTCTCATAATATCGGTCCCGAGCGTGGTTGCGTATGTGTTTGTTTGGTGCTGTCTATGTTTGTGTATGTGTGTGAATGAGAGACAGTGTGCTGCTTTGTGTCTATGTGTGTGTGGGTGTGTGTGTGTATACAAACAGCTTGTTATAGCCACCCCCCAAAATATAACACTGTGTATGGAAAGCATCGTCAATGCACCGAGATATCGAAATGAACCGAATCGATGGCATGATAATCGTAACCAAACCATGTAGTTTCACACCTCTAGTAAACATGTCTGTCTTGACATGTTTTATTTTAAACAAAACTAATTATGTTCGATTGAGCATAAACAGTTATAGATCATGTAGAACATTACAGATCAGTCCTTAAGTGTCATCCGTCATCAAATAGCTATAGCTCTTTCATTTATTTGCAACTTTTTTTCTATTATACCCAAGTGGGGTTGTGGTATCCCTTATTTTCACATCCTAATGTTTACAGATATGGCTCTAATTCATAGCGCTGTGTTCCACCTATGTCTGTCCCCAATTCTCGATTTGGCAAACTCCCTCCTAAAAACTAGCCTGACATACCCTTACAGATGGCCTGACAGTGTCCAAAGGCTGACCATCGGCTTGGTGTGTTCAAACCTCAAAGACAGGAGCTGCCTTCACATTCATTGGTTGTCTTTACATAGAATCAATGCTCATTTGCTTATTATAAATTTCATTATAATAACTATTGATTACATATCTTAATCTGCTAAGCATAGACTGCACATTGCTAATCTCAAACAACTACAATTTCCTTACAAATAAAAATTTCACATATAAATCTCCTAACAAGCCTATCATGTTTGTGTGTGATTGTGATTGTGGTGTGGTGTGGGTGTTTTTGAGGAGCTGATCTGACAAGCACCTCTTACGTTTATTCGAGCCTGATAGGAGACCGATCCGGCCGAGTTGTTGCAGGTGCAGCGGTAGACCCCCCCATCGCTGACCTGCGTGTGAGAAACATTCAGGTAGCTGAGCACGTGGCCTTCTGTGGTGATGATGCGGTCCATGCGGTGGTTGCTGTCTTTGATGACGGGGTCGTCGTCCAGGGTCCAGGTGACGGTGGGGAGGGGGGTTCCTTTCACGTGACACACCAGCGAGATGGGCTCATTCGGGCTCACAACCTTCTCGCTGAAGGCAGAGAGGATCTTTGGTGTCCCATCTGGAGGAATCAAAGACAGATTTGACTTACTGTTTTATTTTTGCTCCTGTTACATACGCTCTCAGAAATAAAGGTACAAAATCTGTCACTGGGGCGGTCACTTTTCAAAAGGTTTTTGTTTCAAAAAGTTTCTTAAAGAGCCAAGAGACACGCATTCGGTTTAAGTCTACCTCGTAATTTTTTCAAAACATGCTTCATCGAGCGCTGCGAGCAGAGCGAAGAGTGGGCGTGGTCAGCAGAGCAGGGGAAAAAGGGGAGGGAACAACTGTTGTCAGTTGGCTCACAAAATGAGACACAAACCATGAGGAGACGTATGATTTTAGAGTTTGCAAAGTTAAAATGCAAAGAAATAAACAGTAATTTAATGCCCTGCTACATATCTTATTCATAATTTCATATACATATAACCACAATTTATTTCATTATAAAGAGAACCACTATAAATCAGTTGGACTTCTTTCCTTCTGAATCCCCAGGTCTAAATGCAGACACAATGGATAGCAGTGAAGCAGGTTTCTAGCCTTGTCTAACGCAACCGTTAACCCTGCCGGTAATCTGTAGGATTTTAAACATAGGTGATCACAGCAGCATGGATATAGGCAATGTGTCTGAATGGTAACGAACTCAACTGATGAAGTCCACCATTCTCCAATTTTTGTATACAGCTCTCTAGACAAAAATGCTTGCAGCAAACCAACAGCTTTGCTGTATTGGCCCGGACAGCATCGTGGGGAAACACATGCAACAAACCATATGAATCATGGAAACAAACACATAACGTTATGACCCTTCATGAACGGCTAAATACTGCTTGCCGTATGCAGTCTCACCCAGTCATTGGGTCTTACAGCTTAGTAGGTCTGCCTTGACTTCAGAAAGCACGTGCTCTCATGAATAATTAGGAAGCAGGGTCTTCTCATAGGATAAGAAAAGTCAGCTTTGAATAATAACGAGAAACAGACGCGTCATCCCTCCACTAGCAGAAAAATGATACATCACAGATCTTCATCCAAATATTATTTTAAACCCGGAAGATGAAATTAGCTAACAAAATATCAAATAATCCAGTTTGTCTAACAATTAAAGCTGCCCGATGCTAATGTTGTCTTAACTGAGGCTCAACACACACAAATCTATAAAAAATAATAATAATAATAATTTAAGTACTCGAGGGAGTCTTGAACCTTTAAAGGCACATATTAATGCCTAAACAGTACAAATGTGTAGGCACAGGTGAGACTAGGGTACAATAGTGTACCCTAAAGGTGCTAAAGTCTACCTGTATGATACAAATATGTACCTTTTGAAAAAGTGACAGGTTTTGTATTTCTAAGAGTGTACAGCAGTATGGAATAAGCTTTACTGAATGTAACATAAAGCTCTGGATACAATTAAGAGACTACATTATTATTGGTTGTCTGGATTTGCCTTTGAGAGGTATGTGTTTTGAGTATGTTGTGTTTTAGTTTAATTTTTAATAATGGGAAAATATCTTCAAAATGTGGAAAATTATAAATTTTATATACCCATTGCCATTCAATTTCTGTCATTAAAGGTTTACAAATCTACAATCTGCTATAATTGTGCCTGAATAATTAGTCTGAACCCAGAATAAAGCCATCAAGAATTTCAAAAATGTCTGTCTCAAGAAGTTTCATTCTAACAAGCAGAACTTTCTAACAAGGTTGCAGAATATCGAGTCTTTTCAATGTGTTCTGGACATTCTTTAAGGTTTTTGTGTCCAAGGAGTTCGAAAAAAATGCAGAAAAAATGCATTTAGTTCCCAGTTGAAATAAAACCTGATACAAGACCTAAAAAACATGATTGTAAAACTGCTCCTTCATATTAACATTTTTCAATTATGAACAATAAAAAAAAAAACACTACGCTTGGCCAGACATTACTTCAATTTCTTTTCAGTCCCGTTTTCCTATAGAACTGACACTTTGCAGGAAAATAGTTGCGTTTTGAGCCTAGTGCCATTGAAGTCTTTACTCTCTGATCATTGTGGCTTTTTTAAAACATCGTTATAGATTATCAATATCCTCTTTATGCGGTTTTGTGGCAACAGGAGACAGTTGCCCCAGCAACCAAGCAGAAACAAAAAAATCTATTCAGCTGCAGGGCAGAGTAGCTTCAGTAAAGTCCAGGAAAGAGTTTTATTAGAACACACGCACAGTTACATGTATGTTCAACAAAGAAAAATAACTGTGTGCATTGATATTCAGATGTGGGTGTTGTATTAAAATGTGCTGGCAGATGAACACAAGCTTTATTAACCTAAATGAACAGCTGTTTAAAATAAAGTCTAAAGTGTGTATTATATGTACAATTTCAAGGCATTTGCAAAAAATAAATAAATAAAAAAAAAATAAAAAAAAACATGAAATCAATCAACCAACCAACCAACCAACCATTCGACCAACCATTCGACCAGTCAGTCAGTCAATGAATTCATGAATGAATTAATTAATAAATGAATGAATAAATGAATGAGTAAGTCAGTCAGTCATTGATTAAATAAATGAATGAATCAATAAATGAATCAATCAATTATTCATCCAACCAACCATTCAACCAGTCAATTGATGAATGAATAAATGAATGAATGAATGAATGAATCAGTCGGTCAGTCAGTCATTGATTAAATGAATTAATTAATTAAGTCAGTCAATCAATCAATCAATCAATCAATCAATCAATCAATCAATCAATCAATCAATCAATCAATCAATCAATCAACCAACCAACCAATCAACCATTCAAACTGTCAGTCAGTCAATGAATGAATGAATGAATTAATTAATTATTTAATTATTTAATCATTCAATTAATCATCTAACTAAATAACCATTCAACCAGTTAGACAGTCAGTCAGCCAGTCAATAAATAAATAAATGAATAATTGAATGAACGAATGAATGAATGAATTAATTAATTAACACACGCACAGTTACATGTATGTTCAACAAAGAAAAATAACTGTGTGCATTGATATTCAGATGTGGGTGTTGTATTAAAATGTGCTGGCAGATGAACACAAGCTTTATTAACCTAAATGAACAGTTGTTTAAAATAAAGTCTAAAATGTGTATTATATGTACAAAATGTGTACATATAATACATTAATACATTAATTAATTAATTAATTAATTAATCAATGAATCCATCAATCAATCAATCAATCAATCAATCAATGAATAAATGAATGAATCAGTCAGTCAGTCAGTCATTTAGTAAATTAATAAATAAATGTATCAATGAATAAATGAATCAATGATTGAATCAATCAATCAATCAATCAATCAATCAATCAATCAATCTATCTATCTATCTATCTATCTAAATATCTATCTATCTATCTATCTATCTATCTATCTATCTATCTATCTATCTATCTATCTATCTATCTATCTATCTATCTATCTATCTATCTATCTATCTATCTATCTATCTATCTATCTATCAGTAATACTGAGTTAATGTGGTTTGGTGACTGCATAAAAAACATTTAAAATAAAAATTTGAACACTTAATTTATTGATAACGTAAGCAGTTGTTTAAATGACAGGGATTTATGTCAGTTCAATTGAAATCATCTAGCTAAAATCTTTTTTATTATTATTTATTATTATTATAATTATTCACATATTATTCATACTATTCATACTATTTAGGAAAAATAAATGAAGTATATGACATGAGATTAGAATGAATATTAAATGAAGATTTTTGTTCCAGCAATGCTTGAAGCACATGACATTACGTCCCAGAACAGAACCACCAAGATGGACTCACCTTCCAAGACGACCTGAACTAAGTCTTGGGTGGACATCTTTCCATTTCGAGCAAAGCACTGATACGCTCCTCCATCGCTCTTGGCCATTCCCTCCATCACCAGGTTCTCGTTGTTAATGCCCGTGATTCGTACATTTATACCCTGATAGATCTTCTCCGCATTCCTGTACCAGGTGATGTCAAACTCGTCTGAGCCAGTCACACTACAGAACAGAGACACTTGGCTACCCACGCTGCCCCTCACCTTCCGTGGGCTCACCACTGCTTTCAGAGGCTCTGGGAAAGATAAAAACAAAAATGCACATATATTAAACCAATGCTTTAAAACACGTTTACATGTCATTCATTCATTCATGTTCTTTCAGCTTAGTCCCTTATTTATCAGGGGTCGCCACAGCGGAATGAACCGCCAACTATTCCAGTATATGTTTTACGCAGCGAATGCCCTTCCAGCCACAACCAAGTATCAGGAAACACCCATACACTCTCACATTTATACACACACTCAAACACTACAGCTAATTTAGTTCATCCAATTCCCTTATACCACGTCTTTGGACCGTGGGGGAAACCGGAGCACCCGGAGGAAACCCACGCGAATACAAGGAGAAAAGACAAATTCCGATCAAAATTCCAGCTGGCCCAGCCAGACTCGAACCAGTGACCTTCTTGCAGTGAGGCGACTGTGCCACCGAGCCACCCTGCTTACATGTCATTCTAGTGAATGAATGAACCATGAGTGAACCCCCATTACAGAGCATTTTCATAGTGGTAAAGAGGTGCACCCATTTCCCATCATCTTGCAGGGTGGGATCTTTAAATTATCTTCATGAGTGCAAGTTTATTTTGAATAAATTTACTTCAGCACATTCCAATGCAAAATATCTGACTTTTTACTCCACAACATTTCATAAAAAACTTGTTGCACATCATTTTAACCCTTTCCCCAGCGCCCCAACGAGGACGCACTGAGGCGCTGTTTTTCCACATGTCAATGTTTATGAATAGATTACACCAAAAAGGACAAGAGTAATGTTGAAAAACTCTACATCAGTTTAAAGCTACAACCCCTTAAGCACCCTTTGCAGCCTGTTGTTTTTCAATGGAAAGCTTACGAAAAAGTAGCCTTTTTGACATACAATTTGATATACAGCAAAATCCTAGGAGTAAAATTAACATCTCCTACTCGTCTCATTCCTACAAAGAGTTAAAATAACACTCTCACACAAATATAATTTGACCAAAAAATATGTTTTTTTTTTTTCTCTAATGAAGTTGTCACTCCACCCTCTTTTAATCATCATTATGGACTTTTTACATTATAACAAACTGTACGTTCACACCGAAAGCGGCGAGAGCGTCAAAGTAGCCGGAAGTCATTAACTTTCAATGAGAGTCGGCGGCGATAAGCGGCGAGAAGCAGCTTTTTTTTTTTCCTCTTTACAAAATCAGGAATCTCATGAAACAATGCAAAACAGTACTACTGTTTCAGATATTTCAGACATATGAACACATTTTATAATCAAGTGGAGCAAAGCCACACCACATGCAACTTGATCTTTCATTGTTAAATGAATTTGATAATAAATACTAGAGCTGCACGATTCTGGCTAAAATGAGAATCGCATTTTTTTGGCTTAAAATAAAGATCGAGATTCTCTCACGATGCTGTAGATGCAAAATAAAGCTTAATGTGAGATTATTGTTTTTTTCTCAAACATGTGGTAAAACAACAATATTAATATTATCTGTCGGTCTACTGGTTTCTATAAATAGCTCTATTCTACTTATAATAATTCTGATGTTGAATTATGTTTGAGATATAGGCCTATGCTTGCAATCTGAGAACATTATTAGACCATTTAATTCACTGGTAAAATCAACAGGCTAGAAAAGTCATACTGACACTGTATATATCAAATGCAGGCCCGGATTGGCTAATCGGGAGGACCGGGGTGGGCCGGTCTGTTTTTTGGCCGCGAGGGCCGGTGTCCCTAGCTGCTTGCACTCTCAGCAGTCACACTTTTTTCTTCTATTTATTTTTTTTGACCATAGCTTTACTCTTTTTAATCATTATTTTGCCGCAGTGCCGCTCTTTTTATTTATTTTCTCGCAGCCCCGTGAGAAAAATGCAACCTGCAGGTTAGCGTTAATGACGATGATGTAATGTAACTATCGACCCCAAACAGCGGCACCTTAGTGAATATAAGAATTCGAATAAAATGAACAATACACCTGCTCAATGAAAATCAAATGATTCACTACATTAATAAATCTGACATAACTTGATCAGAAATCTAAAAATAGGAGAAAAAGATTGAGCCATCAAAAGAAAGTAGTGCTGTGTCTTGAGGGTCGCAAGTCATTAATTATTTTTTACACTCCCTGTATTAGCGCCAATGTGGTCCAGTGGTAAGCACATTGCAATTCAATGACGCAGAACTGTGATCGATTCTACCTTGAAATATCTTTTTTTTAATTTTTTTTTTAGATTTTATTGTTAAGACATAAAATACTGTTAGGGCTGTTGAACATTTGAATTTCTAAAGCAGCAGTTTTCTTGAAAAAGACGTGATAGTGCCATTAGTAACTGAATTGGAATCAGTCGTGAACTGAGGTGGGCCGGTCTGGCTTGAAACTCCAGGGCTGAAAATGAGTCCCACTCCGGCCCTGATCAAATGCTTGTCGCAGTCATAACTACAAAATGAGATATGATTATTTAAATGATGTGCACACTTTGGGTTTTATTTTTACTGCTGCATGCTGCTCATACTTCGCACGCGACTCTCAAACGATCACTCTGTGCCACAAATTGAATATTATTTACAACTTTATTACCTGTTACTCACATCATATGCAGGTTTTGTTCACTAAAGTAGACAGCTGTAAAGTGCATGCCCATCACGTGCACGTCTCTCCATTGGAAAAAAATAACAAATTGCCTGCAGGTCGCACACCAGAAACGCCGCTCTGCGTGGCGCGACACTGACGCAGCACCATGCATTTTAGAACTCTAAACTTAGGTTTCTATTAGGGTAAACACACCGGCGCTTGAAGTCGGCGGCTGTCCACGGAACCTAGCTTCAAGCACTGTTGTGTTTACCCTGATAGAAACCTATGTTTAGAGTTCTAAAATGCTTAGTGCGACGATTCGCGACACTTCATGTCTCTGCCGTATGGTGTGCGCATCCGGTGCCTCAGTCAAGCTCGGCACTTTAAACTAGCACACAGCTGTCTGTAAAACTATACAACGACACAAATGATTGTGTACTCTCTGCTTGGTCTGTGTCCGAGTTGTACATGTACGACTGAATGCTTATCCTCTCACTCTTGCTCCTTCTCACAGTCTGCCTGTCTGTTGAAGACACAGAGTGGGCGAGCTCTTGGCTCCGCCTCCTTGTTACGTTGGGCGGGAAGCCGAAACTAATTTTCACGTGAAGCAACACGCCTCTAAAACAGCAAACTGTGTAAACGCCCCCAACATGACACTTTTGAACACATTATAATAAACAAATCTGAACTGTGTGTTGAACTGAGCCTAAACTGGCACACTCAGAAGAACCATAATACTAATATTAAATCATAAAAAAGGGGTAAACTATGTGCCCTTTAAAGTAAATATATCAGTTAAATGGTTTTGTTTTGTTTAGATGGGGTATTATGAAAGCAAAGATCATTAAACAAGGACAATAACCTTCATTTATTAACTTATTAACACATTATTCCCTAATTTCCCATGATTTATATACTTACAAGGTATTCAGCCACCGACAACTATAGGTGCCGCTTGAACATTTGACACAGTATACAAAAACCTCAGATCTCTTGAAAGATTTGTTTTGTTTGGATGAATCTAGAAACCTTCATGATTATGTCGATATATATTGGTGAACAAAAAATAATTTTTAGTATCATGAAAATGGCCTTCATTTAAAAGGGTTTGCATCCATTTTGCATCCTGAAATTAGGGGTTGGAAGGTTAAGGCCTCATATGACAGGAAGTAAATCAAAGTAAATCCTTTTTTTCTTTCTTGGAATATTTAATTTGGTTGTTTGCTTGCATGTCTTTAATAAATTAAACATGTAGAAATTTACTTAGAAAAGGAAAATGGCAACTCTGAACTTTGGCATATAGTTGCCGGTGGGCTTAAATGGGTTAATAAATAACCTACAATATATTAAAAGCAATAACATATGCTATATTTTTTTTTGTTTTCACAAGTTTTGAAGATGTAACGTAAGTTCCACTTATAAATAGTAGGTCACATATAGCTTCCATCATGAGCCATATTCAAAATGGCACAAGTGTTTTCAAAGTGCACTGCTAAGGGAGCGTAATTGTCAAGATCGCTAAAACTGAACTGTAAAAATAGTTTGAAAGCAAATTACACATAAGAGAGTTGACTTGATGCTTTTTTAATCATTCCAAGTTTAACTGTTGGAACGTTCTAAATGAATAGGGCATAGGGGGATAGCTGGGAATAAAACACAGCCAGGAACTTTGCTTCTAACTATAGAACACAACCGGGAACTTTGCTTCCAACTACAGCTCCAGAGGTGCAGTTGGAAACGTCCAAGTTTGCCGTGCAGTTTGCAAATGTTCCTTGGAATGATGGATTTGGGAAATGCCAAATCATCGAACTATGTTTGCAACAATGAAACTTGAGACCTTAGTCTGATAACCATGGTTTTCAGAAACGCACGCCAGGTTGAGGATTTTTCAAAATTCCGTGTAAAGTGTGGTGGTTGTTTTCGCCTCATGACATCAGCATGCACTCTGTTTAATCCTTTCTGATTGGCCAACATGATATTTTTGCATTTTCATATAGACAGAGGTTTTTTAAATCAAATCAGGGAAATCTCCATTTATAAAAACACCTGCATACATGTGGATATGGTCATAGATTCAAATGATCCAGTCAAAGTGAGTCTCCTTAATATGAAAAAATTTACATATTTTTTTCTGTTGATATTTTACACTTAAAAAAACAGCCTATCATCATTTAACCTGGAAGAGTTTTTAGTTGATTACCAGGAAATCACAGGGAATTACGTAAAATGACCATGAAAGCTACTGGCAGCCATTTTGTTTTTATGTTGTTGAAAGATTTTGCACAGATTTTCTTTTGGATGGAGCACATTTAAAACTTATAATAATACATTCAACCTTTGATACTGTCATATATACCCTACCGGTCAAAAGTTTGGGGTCGTTTTTTTTTTTTTTTTTTTTTTTTCATGTTTTTTTTTTTTTTTTAAAGAAAATTATTATGTTCATCAAGGCAACTTTATTAAATGTAAAAAAAGAAAAAGTTCAATTGGTTAATACTTATTTGTTTATAACTTATTGTATGAAGTTTAAAATGGAATTATTACTCCAATTATTATTGATTTTATTATTATTATTATTATTATTATTATTAATAATAATAATAATAATAATAATAATAGTAATAATAATAATAATAATAATAATAATAGAGTGATTTCTGAAGGATCATGTGACTGGAGTTATGAAGCTGAAAATTCATCAATAAAATCACTGGAATAAAATATTAAATTAAATGATAAACTACTTTTGAACAGTTATTTTATAGTGTAATAACATTTCACAGTTGGTACTCTATTTTTGATGAAATAAAGGCAGCCTTGGTGAGCAGGAAAACCTTATTTTAAAACATTTAAAAATCCTACTGACCCCAAACTTTTGACTAGCAGTGTAAATACTTTTTGTACTTGCTTAAAACAATTGTCAGTCCCACTTTATATTAAGTGTCCTTAACTACTATGTACTTACATAAAAAATAAATACAGGTATTTAATCAAGCATAAGTACACAGTAAATACATGTATTTACACAATAAGTACATTGTTTCAAACTTTTAATTCCTGTGTAAGTACATATTAGTTAAGGTCACTTAATATAAAGTGGGACCTAATTGTCATATCTGTCAATAAGATTTGACCGAAAAACTAAACGTTTTTGTGAAATAAACTTCGTACTATACTTAGCTTTGATATTGTGCAAAAAACAATACAAGTAGATCTCAAAAATGAGATTTTAAATAAAAAAATTGTAAAAGATAACTTACGTTTGACAACCAGCCGTCCGACCACTTTGGCATTTCCGAAGCTGTTCCACACCTCACACACATAACTGCCTGCATCGCTGGGTCGTGTGGCCTCGATGAGGAGGCCTGATACACTCTGATGGTACCGGCTATCTGATTCCAATGGACTGTTGTCTCTCAGCCAGCGATACCTGGGCGGAGGGTGACCAGATGCTTTACATGGGAGCTCCACCCGATGACCCACCATAACCTCCTTCCGTTCAAACCCATCCAGAATCACCGGAGCAGAATCCACAGGTTCTGAAAGAAAGTATGAATATTATATTATATTATATTATATTATATTATATTATATTATATTATATTATATTATATTATATATTTTTTCCTACTATGGAAGCCAATGGTTTCTAACAATCTTCAAAATTGATTCTTTTTCAACATTATTTCATTAATTTTTTTTTTCGTCTTAGTCCTTTTATTAATCCAGGGTCGCCACAACGGAATGAACCGCCAACCTATCCAACACGTTTTTACGCAGCGGATGCTCTTCCAGCCGCAACCCATCTCTAGGAAAAACATTAATTAATTCATTTTTCTTCGGTTTAGTCCCTTTATTTATCAGGGATCACCACAGTGGAATGACCCGCCAACTTATCCATCATATTTTACTGTTAAAAATATGGCAGAAACCATAAAATTCCAAAAATAGTACAGTAAACTACTATTATAATGTTAAGCACAAATATTTTGAAGTACTAACATCTACACTTTGTACACAATTACTAAAATACGACCATAAGCGTGTCTGATGAGAAAGTCATATGACATTACAAACAATATTCCCACAAGGAGAGACACATACTAAAATATTTAACATATAACATATTTAAATTTAATAATTTAACATTTTGATAATGGCCAATCTGTCCGAAAACTGCACAAAAAATTAAGTTAGGATAAAGCGAAATGAACCAAACTGCTTTTTTGTTGACATTAGAGTAGTGACCTGCACTTTTTATGTTGCTTGGCAACCACTTTATCAATGGTCTTAGTGCTGGAATGCATGACATCAGGTGTTTTTTCGCACAGAAGTTGACTTTTTCAGCTGTGGGCATACATCGCTCTCTGACAAAAATGCAAAATGCAACGGTGTGTTTCCAATGGCACAATGGGAGCACATCAGAGCAAGTGTTTTCAGTTCATTCATATGGAAGATTTGCATTAGCGCTTACGTAATGCATTAAGTTCAACTTCCATATGAAGCAAAACAGAGAACACGAGTAGGGTCTGTCTGCGGACTGCAAGACAGGGGCGTAACAAGAAGAGGCGTAATTTGTAGTAGAGGTGTAACTTGAAGTTATAGAGATCCACATGTCAGAGCTATGTTGTCAGCAGGATGGCACTGTACATCAGTTATTAACGTCTACACCTACTCCACACCTAAACCCAACCATCACAGTTATTAACGTCTACACCAAACCCAAACCATCACAGTTATTAACGTCTACACCTTCCCCAACCCTAAACCCAACCATCACAGTTATTAACGTCTACACCAAATCCAAACCTAAACCCAAGCATAATCGCTATGAACGTCTACCCCTACTCCACACCTAAACCCAACCATCACAGTTATTAACGTCTACACCTTCCCCTAACTTAAAGCCAACCATCAAAGTTATTAATGTCTACACCAACCCCGAACCTTAACCCACTTATCATAATTATTAACGTTTACGAATACTCCACACCTAAACCCAACCATCACAGTTATTAATGTCTACACCAAACCCAAACCTAAATCCAACCATCACAGTTATTAATGTCTACACCAAACCCAAACCTAAATCCAACCATTACAGTTATTAACGTCTACAACAAACCCAAACCTAAACCTAACCATCACAGTTATTAATGTCTACACCTTCCCCAAACCTAAACCCAACCATCACAGTTATTAACGTCTACACCAAGCCCAAACCTAAACCTAACTATCATCACTATTAATGTTTACACCTTCCCCAAACCTAAACCCAACCATCACAGTGATTAATGTCTACACAAACCCAAACCTAAACCAAAGCATGATCGCTATTAACGTCTACACCTTTTCCAAACCGAAACCCAACCATCACAGTTATTAACGTCTACACCAAACCCAAACCTAAATCCAACCATCACAGTTATTAACGTCTACACCAAATCCAAACCTAAATCCAACCATCACAGTTATTAACGTCTACACCTTCCCCAACTCTAAACCCAACCATCACAGTTATTAACGTCTACACCAAACCCAAACCTAAACCTAACCATCACAGTTATTAACGTCTACACCAAACCCAAACTTAAACTTAACCATCATCAATATAAACGTCTACACCGTCCCCAAAGCTAAACCCAACCATCACAGTTATTAACGTCAATACCTACCACAACTCTAAACAAAACCATCACAGTTATTAACGTCTAGACCTTCCCCAAACCTAAACCCAACCATCACAGTTATTAACGTCTACACCAAACCCAAATCTAAACCCAACCATCACAGTTATTAATGTCTACACCTTCCCCAAACCTAAACCCAACCATCCCAGTTAATAACGTCTAGACCTTCCCCAAACCTAAACCCAACCATCACAGTTATTAACGTCTACACCAAACCCAAATCTAAACCCAACCATCACAGTTATTAATGTCTACACCTTCCCCAAACCTAAACCCAACCATCACAGTTAATAACGTCTAGACCTTCCCCAAACCTAAACCCAACCATCACAGTTATTATCGTCCACACTTACCCCAACCCTAAACCCAACAATCACAGTTATTAACATCTACACCTTCCCCAAATCTAAACCCAACTATTACAGTTATCAACGAACAGCCGTGAGTTGTGGAGGCTTTCATACTTGACGTGCTCGACATTGTGTTGTTACTTGTAACCACAGAGGGTGACCCTGAGCAGGCTAACTGTCATGACAAAACAGACAAAGAAGTCAGTGAGTGGCGTTGCTAAATGAATGATTATAATTATATATTAATTGGATTGGTTGTGGCAAATTTTGGAGAAAGCCCATGAAAACATTTGATGAAAATGTTCTCTGGTAAGTATTTCTGCCATCTTGCCAACAGCATCTCGTTGTGACATCTCGCATGATTCAATGGGATCTCGATAACTACAAGTTACGCCCCTTGATCTTACGCCCCTGTCTTACAGTCTGCAGACAGATACACTGACGACATAAAGACATTAGGGTGCGTAGTATATGTTTATAAATCCTTTTTTACTCTGTTTCAAGGGCCAATGGAAAGGAGTATGAAATAGAATTGGGATTGGGTCTTACTGTGAACCAGATTACAGATTTTTACTGTACCATTTTTACTGTTTTTATCATTGAAATCAGAAGGTTTATGAGAAGTGACACCAACACAAAGGCCGCTCACCTGATAAAAGCAGTCGGGCACTGTTACTCTGTCTGGTCTCCCCTGTGTATCGGTGCCGCGTGGTACAGCGATAAATATTCACCGCATCCTCCGACTGCACATCCAGAATATACAAGGCCCCCGTGGATGTAATAAGATATCTTGATCCTGAAAAGAAAACAACATGGTATCGTGCTTAGATTCGCTAACCCCAATTAAAGGCATAAAACATTCTGCGTTGTTATTTGACTCTATATTCCATCAAAAGCAAATGTATGTAAAACATTTATTGCCTTCATAAGATAAAAGAATCCGCACGTGATGTCTCTTTGAAGCCAGCGCTGGCAGACCTGAGGGAGCGGAGTATTGAACTATTGGACGTGACTGTTTTGCAACTGAGCCAATCACTCAGTCAGTCGCCCAGAGCTCGAAACAGAAAAAAAAAAAAGCCTTCAACAACTGCAGCCATTCTTACAGTTCACACCGACACAGCCAGGGAAACGGCACAATTATGATGGTTAGTTCTTGAAATCTCATTCATTTATTTTCAGGATAATATTGCTTACAGTCAAATGACTGTATAAATGGACACAAATTACTGTGATGTTGATGCATACGAGATGAGAAATGGATCTTGTGGTGCACAGAGGTTGAAAAGAGAGAGAGAGAGACAGACAGAAAAGGAGAAATAGAGAGTCTGCAGCTATAGCAAGCATTGACCTAGTTAGAAATGAGAGTCCAGGATTTGATACCCTAGAGGGGGTTATAGCTCCTAGTTTACATGCAGTCGTCTGAGACCTGCTACCAGCAGTGCAAATGGAAAACTGGGAAATGCATCTGCGCGCTGTTGTCTTGAAAAGGTTAAAATTAGAATGGAGAGAGAAAAAAAAGGGAAATTCAAGCAGAATTCTTAGATTAGCTGAGCTGTGTTTTTGGAATTTGAGGATGGCATCATTTCACAGCTATTTCATGGTGTGTTTTGTAAGTGGGCCCTGTTTCAGTACGAAATGATTATGATTTTATATGTGAAAGCTTACACCCTTTCAAACTCAGAGACAACGTTTGGATCTGGTATATAGAATAGAATAGAATAGAATAGAATAGAATAGAATAGAATAGAATAGAATAGAATTGTTGCTGTATTGCAGCACTATCAGGTTCGGCAGAATTTCCATGACTACACATTTACATGACCGCACATCTCTTTGACACCACCACACAAAGTGTTGGGTGTATTAAATGTCAAGCAATTTGCATGAATACACACATTGTTTTTGAAAATCTTTTCACTGAAAACCAAAACTGCAAAAAGAAAAAGAAACAAAGAAAAATGATATTATATATCTATTTTTTTTCAACACATTTCTAATCATAATAGTTTTAACAACTCATTTCTAATAACTGATTTATTAACTAATAAATTAAAACGGATCTTTGCCATGTTGACAGATATTTTTCAAGACACTTCTATACAGCTTAAAGTGACATTTAAAGGCTAAACTAGGTTAATTAGATTAACTGGGCAGGTTAGGGTAATTAGCCAAGTTATTTTATAATGATGGTTTGTTCATTGACAATATAAATAAAATTGCTTAAAGGGGCTAATAATTTTGACCTTAAAATGGTTTTCAAAAAATAAGAAACAGATTTTATTCTAGCCAAAATAAAACAAATAAGACTTTCTCCAGAAGAAAAAATATTATCAGACATACTGTGAAAATATGCTTGCTCATATGGGAAATATTAAAAAAAAAGACCAAAAAAATTTAAAAGGGGGCTAATAATTCTGACTTCAACATATAGTTCACATAGACTACTACAGATGCTACTGTATTTGTCATAGCAGCTTTCAGATTTTAATTTAACTGTGGATTTTGGTCATTCAGACTTGCCTGTGTGTATAATATGCCTATATAATATTGTGTGTACATTTTTATAGGTTTATATTGTGTATTATTTTGGACAACATATAATGTTTTGTCAGTTTTTGCAATGAAAATATTAAGCAAAAAAAAAAAAAAAAGATTTTCTCTGTTCAACAGAAGCAGAGATTGGCTTATACAGTTTTGTATACAATTATCTAATTGAATAAACAGTATAATGCTACTGCATTTTATTACGGTCATAGAATATAAGTGTAGGTAACTGTGTCATTTGTCAAAGCACCAAGATAATACCATCTATAACACCATCTCTGTAATTTTTAGACACATGATCATTTTTGATGTTTATTTTCAAATATGACCTTACTTTCAGATGTTATGAACTACAGTTGAAGTCTCTCCCGAATTATTAGCCCCCTGTATAAACATCTGTTTAATGGAAAGATTTTTTTTCCCAACACATTTTTAAACATTTACTATTACTCATTTACTATAACATTTTTCATGATGACAATAAAATACATAAAATACATAATATTTTACTAGATATTTTTCAAGATACTAGTATTCAGCTTGAAGTGACATTTAACTAGGTTAATTAGGTTAACTAGGCAAGTCATTGTATATCAGTGGTTTGAGCTGTATACAATAAGAAAATGTTTATCACTGTAAAAAATCTGTATTTTTACGGTTTATTATTATTTATTTTATTAAAAAATGTTAAAATAACAGGCATTAAATTCCAGAAATTTACTGTAAAAGAACAGACATTAAATTATAAAGATTTACTTAAATATACATTTCTGATAAATTTCTGTAATTCAACCTCTGTTATTTTACAGTAAATTTCTGTAATTTAACTTTGATTTACCTTCTGAAATATATATATATATATATATATATATATATATATATATATATATATATATATATATATATATATATATATATATATATATATATATATATTTACATTTACATTTAGTCATTTAGCAGACACTTTTATCCAAAGCGACTTACAAATGAGGACAAGGAAGCAATTTACACAACCAAGAGCAACAATGAATAAGTGCTATAGGCAAGTTTCAGGTCTGTAAAGTCTAAGAAGGGAAGTATTAGTATTTTTTTTTTATATATATATATATGTGTGTGTGTGTGTGTGTGTGTGTGTGTGTGTGTGTGTGTGCGTGTGTGTGTGTGTGTGTGTGTGTGTGTGTGTTTGTATATATATATATACACAGTTGTTGAAGTCAGAAATATTAGCCCGCTTTTGATTTTTTTTTCTTTTTTTATATTTCCCAAATGATGTTTAACAGAGCAAGGAAATTTTCACAGTATGTCTGATAATATCTTTATCTTTTGGAAAAAGTCTTATTTGTTTTATTTCGGCAAGAATATAAGCAGTTTTTAATTTTTTAAAAAACATTTTTGGGACAAAATTATTAGCCCTTTAGAGCAAAAATTTTTTTTGATAGTCTACAGAACAATCCATTGTTATAGAATAACTTGCCTAATTACCCTAACCTGCCTAGTTAACCCAATTAACCTAGTTAAGCCTTTAAATGTCACTTTAAGCTGTATAGAAGTGTCTTGAAAAATATCAAGTAAAATATTATTTACTGTCATCATGTCAGAGATAAAATAAATCAGTTATTAGAAATAGGTTTTTAAAACTATTATGATTAGAAATGTGCTGAAACAATCTTGCCTCCATTGAAAAGAAATTGGGGAAAAAAATAAACAGGGGCGCTAATAATTCAGGGGGGCTAATAATTTTGACTTCAACTGTGCATATATATATATATATATATATATATATATATATATATATATATATATATATATATATATATATATATATATATATATATATATACATACATACATACATACATACATATATATATATATATATATATATATATATTGCTTAAGGGTACTAATAATATTGACCTTGAAAGTGTTTTTGAACCATTTAAACTATTAAAAACTAAAACTAAAATGAAACAAAAATTAAAGTTCTAGCCAAAATAAAACGAATAAACCTTTCTCCAGAGAAAAAAAAACATTATAGGAAATAATGTGAAAATTCCTTTCTCTGTTAAACACCTTATTGGGAAATATTTGAAAAAGAAAAATCACAGGAAGGCGAATCATGTGTATAATGGCCAACTTCAACTGTATGTTCGATTAATGCAAATGTCAATGGTAATCTAATAATCATCACTCAAGAATCAGAACTGTAGTATGTTAGAGGATAATATAGAAACAAACAAACACACAAAAATAGCTGACCAGCTGACCGACTGTAAACATATTTAACTCCAATGTCTGCCGATGCTCCACGTGGGTGACAGAAGGCTGAACAACATGTTCCCAGCTAATCAATGTTAAATCCAGGATCCAGACTGCCTGTTCCTCGGGGGATGAGAGCACTAATCAGGGATGATTAAGGTCAGGGTTCATGGTTAACCCTGGACTTGGATTTTTTCAACCCCTTCGCCACACCCTCCAGCCACCAGCAAACACAAAAACATCCTGGGACACATTGTGGAGCTTAAAAATAAGTGTCGGGTGAACATTTACTTACAAAAGATTGGTAAACAGGGGACATACAGTTGAAGTCAGAATTATTTTATATAATAAAATAAAATTTTATTTTATTTTTTAAATTTTCCAAAATGATGTTTAACGGAGCAAAGACATTTTCACAGTATGTCTGATAAACTTTTGACTTCTGGAGAAAGTCTTACTTGTTTTATTTTGGCTACAATTAAAGCAGTTTTAATTTTTTTAAACACAACTTTAAGGTCAAAGTTCTTAGCCCCTTTAAGCTAAATTTACCTTCGATAGTCTACAGAACAAACCATCGTCATATAACAACTTGCCTAATTACCCAAACATGCTTTGTTAACCTAATTAACCTAGTTCAGCCTTTAAATGTCACTTTAAGCTGTATAGAAGTGTCTTGAAAAATACCAAATCAAATATTGTTTACTGTTTAATCAATCACAATAAACAAAATGATTGCTTGTGTGTTTAAAACGAAAGTGATTGTCGTGGCTCATTAGGTATTTGGGTTTGTCTGAAATGCATCCTCGCTCGCTTTTGAAGTATAGCCCACAGAAGTGTGTAGTAATCCACCGGATTTGAAATGAATTTCAATGCTCCCGCTTTCAACCCACTCTCCCAGCATGCAACTGAAATCTCCTGTTGTCAGTCCAAAGATGATGGCCTCTGAATTCATATTATCAGCCTTTGAAGGAGACATGCGCTGCTTTCTTAACTCCAGCACCCCACTGAGTTGGAACAGTTGCATTGTGGGAGCACAAGTTCTCCCGGCAAAGACTTGCACAGGTCCAGATCCACATTGCTATGAAGTTACTATTGATTTTGAAGGCTCTTGTATTGTCATTTCGATATACTGAAACAGAAACAGCAAGTCAATTTGCATTTGGATTAAATCAAATTTTACAATCACACTTTATTTTAAGATGCAATTGTCACTCCAATGCAGGGCTACACACAATTCATTCGTGTTGTCTCAACACAAATCCATTAAAATAATGTATTTTAGTTTTTTAACCACTTAAACTCTGCTGCTATTTGGGGATTTCCTGGATTTTGCCTACCCAAATTTAAAAGCTTCCCAAATCCACATGCAGAGGTGTAAATGCAAAAATTTGGTATCATTTTAAAGAAAACCCTTTGAATTTTCTTAAAACACTATTGAAAGTGTTTAAAATAACTGTATATGTTGTCTGTGTTATAATAAATACCTAAAAAAAGAGGCGCTTTTTGTATTTTTTTTTTTATAAACTCAAATTTGAAAGTGTACCTTTTAGGTTCTGTGTGGTCTAGCGTGCTGTAATTAATTTTGGTGGTTCCTGCACATGTCTGTAATCATAGGCAAAAAGAAAAATGTCTCCACCATAATCTATGCAAAAGTTATTGCATTCCAACTGATGAGAGGTGCTGTACAAGCCACAGGGACTGATCATTGTTTACATATTTCACTATTCTTTTGTTTGATCAAACATAATTCACTGTGTTTGGACCACATCAGACATATAAAAGGATTACTTATGCACATCACCTCAAAATCAGAGGAGAATGGCCCTGAAGGGCACAGCATAAGGTAAGAGATGACAGCTGTCTGTGCTATCTGGGGCTGCTTATTGATCATAAATGAATTGTTTACATTTCTGCGCCATGGACACATCACAATTCATTCAACAACTGTTTGACATATGAATATAATTCAGTAAAAAGAATGCTAGAACTGTATGAGCACCGGCAAGAGCTTTCATTTGAGCTATGACTTGTACATATGTCATATAAAAAAATATGAAAATGAACCAATGTAAAATACCTAGCTCGGGTCTCTAAAATACTGTGTATTTAAGTGTAAATAACTTTTATGCAGTAGAATAAAAAACAAAGTGATGCATATGTGCATAAAATATAGATTCTACACTTTTAAACGACACCACTTACGGGGGTCTGGTGCAACGATAGCCCTTTAAATCTGAAAGCGAAAGTCGATGACATCACGGACCCGGTACCGTAAGTGGTTAAGTAGATTGAACATAAATAAATCAATTAAGTTTCCTCAAAAAATCTTCAGAATTGTGTTGTTTCAGCTCATTATATATTATATTATTATAACAAACAGCCAATATCGAAATGACCCAGGCTTTACAACTCATTTCAAGATGGCTTGAACTGTCTCATTTAACGTTGTATGTCAAGAAAACCATTTCTATGTGTTTTTCTATAAGAAATAGGCCTGTACGGGATACATTTGAGGTGCTGACAAAAAAAAATAAAGTAATTAAAGAAGTGAATGAATTTAAATATCTTTAGACATTCATTTAAAATTTGATAGTCATGTTAAAAATATGAGCAAGAAAGTTAAGCCAAGTCTAAATTGTTTTCGTTTTATTAGAAGGTTTTTAAAATATCACGCTGCAAAATTATACATGCACACAATGATATTCTCTCAACTGACGTATTGCATTACATCTTGGTCACAAGCCTCTTTAACAACATTGAAGCCTATAGACTCAATATATAAAAAAGCAGTTAAAATTACAGACTTAAAGCCTATGCGATGGCATCATTGTGATGTTTTATATAAACATAACCTGTTTAGTTTCGATTATCAATTGAGTTATCTTAAATTGGTTTTTAAATGTTTAAATAATCATGTTCCAATCCTGTTTTCTGAGCTAATCAATCGGCATCAAAACCTCCCACAGAGTTACAAGGGCAACTGCTAATGGTGACTGTCTAGTTCCAAAGTGTAAGACCTCGTTTGGTCAATCTGTCTTCTCTGTAAAGGGAGCCAAACTGTGGAATGATTTACCGGTTAGCTTAAAATCTAAAAAAAAAAAAAAGTAATGTAAATATTTTTTGTAGTGCTCTTAAAAAGTGGTTAAAAACAAAACAGCAGTGTTTGCACAAATAGTCTACTGTTAGTTGGTTGGATCATGTCCCCTTTGCTTTTGCCTGCAGTAATTTTATGTAAATAATTATTGTGCATGTTTTTATTATATTTCCATTTTGTCAGTTTCTAAGCTTCCTGTGGACAGGTGTTGAGAATTAGCAAGTTTGCTAAAACACTTAAACAAACGCATTTGGCTGTCCATTGTAATTGTGATGTCCATGTCAAACAAATAAATAAATAAATAAATAAATAAATAAATACAATCATACATACATACATACATACATACATACATACATACATACATACATACATACATACATACATACATACATACATCTATACATACATACAGCACATAAATAAATAAATAAATAAATAAATAAACAAACAAACAAACAAACAAACAAACAAACAAACAAACAAACAATAAATAAATAAATTAATTAATAAATTAATAAATAAATAAATAAATAAATAAATAAATAAATAAATAAATAAATAAATAAATAAATAAATAAATAAATAAATAAATAAATAAATAAAAGAAAAGGCAGGTGGTAAGCCACTCGCTAACATTGAGAATTGGTACCTAAACTAAAATGTGACCCATTTGACCTGAATTAAGAAAGCAGATTTATTTTCACGTTGACTGACCCAGCATCCACAGTGAATCACACACACACACACACACACACACACACAGAATGCAGTATCAGCCTCGCTCCACATGCATGATTATTTCATACGGCACATCATGCACAATGTATTTATCCTTCTGAAATATAGATGAATCATTTCTGTGGCTGCCGGTCATTTTTTTTTTTTTTTTTTTGCATGGTTTGCAACAAAATTCAATAATTTATGGAGGAAATATGAGATGCTGTCTGTTTGCTTGAATGACACGAGAGCATAAATGCAACCCAAACACAGTGGAGCTACAGAATGCAGACTGAAACGCACTGGTTGAAATTGAGAGACCAGGTTTCACTCTTTTTTTTTTTTTACTTCATGAGTTTAGTTCGTAACATCTTGGGTATTTTTCAGTGTCATTTTTGACAAATTTGGGAGATGGTTTTGAAGTGGAAAAAGGTTATTGTGTTGTGTCTTGGTGCACTGCTGGGGCTGCGCTGCAAATGAATTATTCATGTTTAGAATTGGAGAGGGGAGCTGGAAAAAGAGCAAAGACAAAAAAAAAACAATGAAAGACAAAGAATGGGCAAACTGGAAAATAAAAGCAACAAATATTTGCAGAAAGCTTTCGTTTTATATGTGAAATTTCAATTGTTGATTGGTTTTGTAATTCCCAGCTATCATTTCTAATATATAAAGATATTCCTGTTAAGTCATATAATATTAGTTCTTTTTTTTTAGATTAACATTATTTTGAGGTACTGTTTAAGTCTGTTGAAGTTCCCCTCTTTATATTTTTCCCCAATTTCTATTTAATGGAGAGAAGATTTGTTTCTACATATTTCTTAACATAATAGTTTTAATAACTCATTTCTAATAACTGATTTCTTTTAGCTTTGCCATGATGACACTAAATAATATTTTACTAAATATTTTTCAAGACACTTCTATGCGGCTTAAAGTGATGTTTAAAGGCTTAACTAGGTTAATTAGCCAAGTTATTGTATAATGATGGTTTGTTCTGTAGACTATAAAAAAAAAATATAAAGCTTAAAGGGGCTAATAATGTTGAACTTAAAATATTTTAAAAAATAAAATTCTGGCCTAAATAAAACAAATAAGACTTTCTCCAGAAGAACAAATATTATCTGACAGACTGAGAAAATTCCCTTGCTCTGTTAAATATTATTTAAGAATTATTTATAAAAGAAAAAAATTCAAACAGGGGCTAATATTTCTGACTTTAACTGTGTATGTTCTCATAACATTATTCAAAATGTTATTAGAACATTCCATCCACATATTAATGGATTACACTTCACAATGAGGTTTCATCAGTTCATATATTTACTAACATGAAGTAAATATGAACAATACTTGTACATAATTTATTAATGCATTATTAACATCCAAATTTGTTAACATTAGTGGTAACACTTTACAATAAGGTTGTATTAGTTACTGTTAGCTAATGCATTTATTACTGTATTTGTTCATGTTAGTTAATTAAAATACAGTTGTTCATTGTTAGTTCATGTTAACTCACGATGCATTTACTAATGTTAACAAATTTGAATGTTAATAATGCGTTAATAAATTATGTACAGGTACTGCTCATATTTAGTTCATGTTAGTAAATATATGAACTAATGAAACCTACTGTAACGTGTGACCTGTTAATATGTGGATGAAATGTGCTAACAACATTTTAAACATTTTAAAAACATGAGACTGAAGCAGTATAAAAACAGCAATGACTTTATACGACAAAAAGAATGTTAATACCAGCCTGATCTCATGGGAAAACTTAAGTATTTTACGTTTTGCCAGTTTAGTGGTTAATTCAGTCGAGTTCAGTCGTACGAAATTGTACGATTTTAAAAAGGAGGCGTGGCACCTAACCCCACCCCTAAACACAGCCATCATTGGGGGATGAGCAAATCGTACTAAAATGTACGAATTAGATCGTACGAATTTGTACAAATTAGCCACTAAATGAAAAAGTTACGAATTGCCGTGAGATTTTGTTGTTAATACATATACAAAAAAAAAAAAAAAAAAAAACTGTTCTAAAAACATTCCAAAACTTTTATATAACTTAATAGGGAATAAATATGTTTTGCAAACATTCTTGTAATATTAATAATAAAAAAAACACTCTTAGAATAGGTAACACTTTAAAATAAGGTTGTATTACTGTTAGCTAATGCATTTATTACTGTATTTGTTCATGTTAGTTAGTGAAGTTACAGCTGTTCATTGTTAGTTCATGTTAACTCACGATGCATTTACAAATGTTAACAAATTTGGATGTTAATCGTGCGTTAATAAATAAGTCCTGCTCATATTTAGTTCATGTTAGTAAATATATGGACTAATGAAACCTACAGTAACGTGTGACCTGTTAATATGTGGATTAAATGTGCTAACAACATTTTAAATAATGTTCTGAGAACATATAACATGAGACTGAAACAGTATAAAAACAGCAATGACTTTATACGACAAAAATAATGTTAATACCAGCCTGATCTCATGAGAAAACGTAAGTATTTTACGTTTTGCCAGTTTAGTGGATTATTCGTACGAATTCGTACGATTTCAGTCATATGAAATTGTATGATTTTAAAAAGGAGGCGTGGCACCTAACCCCACCCCTAAACATAACCGTCATTGGGGTATGAGCAAATCGTACTAAAATGTACAAATTAGATCGTACAAATTAGCCACTAAATGAAAAAGTTACGAATTGCCGTGAGATTGTGTTGTTAATACATAAACTAAAAAAAAAAAAAAAACTGTTCTAAAGACTTTCTAAAACTTTTATATAACTTAATAGGGAATAAATATATGTTTTGGAAACATTCTTGTAATACTGATTAAAAAAACACCCTTAGAATAGGAAACACTTTAAAATAAGGTTGTATTAGTTACTGTTAGCTAATGCATTTATTACTGTATTTGTTCATGTTAGTTAGTGAAATTACAGCTGTTTAATGTTAGTTCATGTTAACTCACGGTGCAGTAACTAATGTTAACAAATTTGGATGATAATAATCCATTAATAAATGCTGTACAATAATTGTTTATTTTTAGTTTATGTTAGTAAATACATGAACTAATGAAACCTACTGTAACGTGTGACCTATGTGGATGGAATGTCCTAATAAAATATATCATAAGGCGACATGAACCGGTTTGAAAACAGCAATGATATTATTCCACAAACATAATGTTAATACATAAACTGTTCTAAAACATTCCAAAAAAATGTATATAACTTAATGGGGAAATAAATATGCTTTGGTAACATTCTTGTAATCTTGATAGAAAATTTTTTTCAGAACAACCTTCTCATAACATTGTTAAGATGTTGTTTTTAATAAATGTTCTCAAAATGTTGATAGACAAACATTCTTAGAACATGAATAGGAAACACTTTACAATAAGGTTGTAGTTACTTTTAATGAATGCATTTATTACAGTATTCGTTCATGTAGTGTTTCACCATTGAAATCACAGACATTTTTTACAGTAAATTCATGACTGTTTGATGAAAAAAAAAAAGAAATCTGCGTTCAGTAGCGCAGCTCTCATGATAGTTCCATTGATATTATTAGCGGAAGTGTGCATGCTGAAGAGGAGAGCAAGAGCAATCATGACCCAATTACAGCGCTTGCTCAACTAGAGCAATTAACACATTTATATCAAATGAGTTCAATTAGTGAAGCGGGTCCTCTCCAATGCGTTAAGAGACAAGAGGATATTCTGCTGTGCTAAGCGCTGGCATTTAGCGCAAGATAGCATACGCTAAAAAGAAAACCTTTTTTTTGCTGGATCCCACAAATAACCAGTGCTGACTCCAGATACTTGCTTTCATGTCAGATTCGTGCATTTCTTGGAGGTGTTGCTTTATTTAAATTAGACGTACAAAAGGCCGTTCAAAGCTAAGATCTTTCTGAATGAATTCTACTTAATATGGAATATAGATTTGGCATCTGAAATGCGCACAACATGTTGGATAAAATAAAACTCAGTTGGAATATGGTTTGTATGTTGTATTAAACAACTAATAAACATAGACAACCAATGCTAATTAGACACGTTTTAATTGGGAATGTTGATACCCAGCAAGACATCATAGACATCTAATAGACATCTAACTTTTTTGCACTATTATGTTTTTCTCTGCTTCTTCATTCTTTTATATCACAATTTCCCTGTTTTTTTTTTTTTTTTTTTACTTTTTTTTAATTATTTTTTTTTTTTATTTTACTTGTTTCTTTTATTCTTGTTTATGTAAAGCACTTTGAATTGCCACTGTGTATGGAATGTGCTTTATAAATAAACCCTTGCCTGGCCTTGCCTAAAAGACTTATTGGCTAAAACAAGGCTAAATTTGGGGAGTCTGTATAAAATTTAATACATAGACTAGTCATCAAATAGACAGAAATGAATGACCACACATGACAATTGTGTAATCTGTCTATTTGATTTTTTTTTTACTATTGGGAAACACTTGAATTCATCCCAGACTCATTCTGAAAATGTACCGTTATATACATTTATGGAGAGCACCAAATACGGCCCAGGAGCTACGTTTTTTTGTATTTTTTGTTTTCCCGAATTCACCAGAGGCTTCAGATTTCAAATTTCTGGCGGAATGAACTGGCAACTATTCCAGTGTAAATATAACTCATTTTAGGGCCCTGTCATACAACTAGCGCAATAAGGTGCAAGACGTGTTTGCGGCTACATATTGCCATTTTCCGACCAGCGCAACCCTAATTTTCCAGTTTTGCGCCACGTTGTTAAAATAGCAAATCCATTTGTGCTGCTTTGTGGAGTCATGGCTGTTCCGGTCTAGAAAAGAGGTGTGTTAAAGAGCCCATATTATGGGTTTTTGAAAATTCCCCTCCATGTAGTGTGTAACACAGCTCTAAGTGAAGTGAAGTATCCAGCTAAGGCTTAAATCTGTAAGAATACAGTGTTTAAAACTGTTGATTCATCTATAAAAGAGTCGAATCATAGTGCTTCAAACGAGTCGCCTTGATACCGACTCATTAGGTGTTTCGCCATGACGTACGAACGAAACAAAGTTTTTCACGTGCACGCGCAAACCCGGGAGATTTCAAACCTGAGGCCCCGCCCTCTGACGCAGTAACCCAGACACACACACACACACACACACCCACAAACACACGCACACCCACAAACACACGCACACAAACATGCCGGTCGATTGAAGTCACACTGCAGATGGATATATTGAGTCTCTACCCAAAGATGAAACATCAGCATTATAACCAAGCAGTTGGAAACTTCTGGAAGCTACATGCTACAAAGAATACTTCATCTGAGTTTGTTAAAGGAAGGATCAGTAAAGAGTAACTGATGGACGTCAGGATGGGTTTCTTCCTACATTTCTCAAGTGTAAGTACGTGCGGTTAAAGTTGCCTCGTTGACTCTAGCTTGCAAATGTATTTAGTTGTGATTTGTTACTTGTAACCGCGTGTACTGTATCAGGTTAACTGGATATATTATCTTATCGCGTGCAAAGTCACGTTAAAAACGCGACGCGTGCTGTTTGTTTATGGAGCTCCGTGCTAGAGTTCTGCTCCCGCGATTTATTCGGAAATGTATTCCCGCGCCGCAGAAATCTGGCACGGGGAGAGAGAGGGAGAGAGAGAGAGAGAGAGAGAGAGCGAGAGAGAGCGAACGAACGAACGAGCTTTGTGTACTTTGTGCTGTGTGTGTGTTTTTATACAGACAGCTTGGCTGTCTGGACTGTATACTGGGTGATATTTGGTTGTGTTCTCCGCTCTATCGGGACCGGGCGCGGCGGGCAGAAAACGGAGCGGGTTCTCAGGCTAAAACCTGGCGGGTGCGGGCTGAAGCGGGAGCGTTGTCATCCGGAGGTGTGTGTGTGTTTTTGTGTGTGTGTGGTATGGCGAGTACACGACTGTCTCCTTCGTTCGGTTATCCGTGGCACTATCCACTCGCCATAGTGTGGCAGCTAAAGTCCACGCCTACACTATCGAGCGTGTATGAACTGTGATTACTTTTTAAATTGCTGATTAGCTATTGGCCATTTCCCTCTCTGACTGAAGGCAGTCGACCAATCGCGACAGACTGTCATCGGCCCAATCAGCGCAGATTAGCTTCGCGCTAAGGAGGGGTTTGGGAACAAATGAATCACTGGACGATTCATACAGGAGTCGCTGGGATAATTAGATAAAAATAAATGCAGATTATAAGACCATGAAAGTGTTTTTTGACCTTGCATGCATATTAGACTGTTGTTGGAGACCCTTACAACCAAGATATGACCTTATTTCATGTATAATATGGGCTCTTTAAGTTGTTGGCGCATTGCTATTTTAAGGAACTAAAATTGACTGTGCAATAGACCAGCTGAAAGCAGGTCTAAAGTCCAGCGCAGAGGGCTTTATTTATCCACATTAAACGCTTACACATTGCTAAATACACACAAAATGTGCAGCAATACACAAATATCTTTACAAATAAAAAAGAGTTTGAGGATTAAAGTATTACAAAAAATATTATTTTCCATATAAATATAAAAAACACTGCTTCCATGCCTTTTCTACTGACTATACTGACTCTTAAAAGAAATGGGAGATTACACTCTGGTTTATTCTCAAAACACACCCATAACTCATTAAAAGACGCTATTTGTGCATAAATAACTGTGTGAACATACTCGCTTGATTTGCACGTCAAACCCTGCTTCATTCGCGTGGCAAATTCACTTCAAAACAGACGTGGATTGGCGTGATGGGCAGGGCTTCTGTCTGCCTGGTGACTCTAGCTACGTTGCTAAATAGCTAACATGGATTTTATTGAGAAAGTAACAGTGTTTATGTGCTTTATGAAGGCTGAAAAACAGCGTCGATACATTTAGGGCTGCGTCTGAGTACACTAGATGCTTTCAGAGGTGCATCTAGCTCTGTGAGCTCATAAACTCCTCCAGAAACTTAACCTGGATGATGGAGGCTTTCAGCAGTGCTTCTGACTGAGCCGAGCCTAGTTTGACGAACTGGCCCTACCTGACAGTCACGCCCCCGCAAGAGCAAGCTCCTGATTGGTTAACGCGGCGCGAGTGTCTGCTTAAGTTCAGATTTTTGAACTCGAGCGATTTGTGCGAAACGCATGTTAAGCACGTCAAATGCGCAAAATGCTCAATTCGCGGGCGCGTATATACGCCCCATTTGTGGAATTCGCATCATTCGTGCTCGTGCTTGACACTTCTTCCGCATCTGATGTGAACACAACATTAGACCATGCGCCGCGGCGCAGAGTGGATTTTTCCATCCTTAAAACAGTGGATTTGGACACGCCATGGTGTTTTTGCACTATGCACTTAAAACCTTGTGCCCAGATTATTAAAATAGAACCCATAGTGTTGTTCAAGTCACTCTCTTAAGAGTGTTATTTTAACTTTGAATATACTGGGACACTATAATCACTTATTTAGAGTTGATTTTAAGAGTGCTTTCACACCTAGACTTTTGTTTCTGAACCTGTCTCGTTTGCCCAGTTGGCACGGTTCAATTGGCATATGTGAAACCGCCAATCCGTGGCAAATCAATCGCTCCGAGATCGCTTGAATGAGGTGGAATGAAACGAACTCTGGAGCGAATCGATTGTATCGAGAAAGCGATACGATTTGAGCCCGGTTATATCACGGTTATATGGCATACGGCCATATAAAGAGAGAATTATGAGCAGGGCGGGAGGTCATTCCAGACATCCCAAGTCTTCCGAAAGCTTCGTTAGTCTCACGCAAATGCACAGACACTCCCGGGTGCCCGCAAACGAATGACAATCTCCCGGAAATCACGTGTCTCCCTCCTGATCCTCAAATACGTCGTGCACCCATCTCACCCCTCCCCACCGCATCCCTCCTCGCTCTTCAGACACGTCACGCGCACCCTGTCAAACACCACCAAACCACCACCCCCCTTGACAGCTGAGTGGGACTCTGCGAAATAAACCGTGAAACTGACCAATGTGAGGAGAGTTTACTCTTACACGTGACTTGTTTTAGCTCTTTTGGTCCATTAAGAAACTTTGCAGTGTGAAAGCGAACCGCACCAAGAGCAAAGAGCAACAATGTAACAAGCGTTTAAGGTCTGTTTTCTTTAAAAATCAGCGATCTCCACAAGCTGAGTGATATCCGATTTAAAGTGGGTCTGAGATTGTACAAGAAGCTCTGCATTAAATTAAATTTCCCCCGCCATATCTTTATAATACGAGCATTTATTTTACCCCATTATATTCAATGGAGCTTCTGCATTAGTCTGCCGATTCTGACGGATGCGTTCAAGTAAACAGTTTTTTGTCTCATTTTACGCTTGAGCAACTAAATAAATGCTAAAGTTTATTTAACTGAATGTATTTTTATGACATTACAACATCGATGCTGTATAAGGAGCCGTATAAAATGGAAAAAAGTTCACAATAACAGGTCACCGGAAGTGTATTAGCATGGGAACAGCGCTCGGCACATACCCTATTGAATGGATTCACAGGTGAGAAAGCACCCTTACTCTGTTAGAGCTGTAATAACACTGCTAATTTTGCAGTGTACTTTAAGTTTTCAGCAAAGAGCTGACAACAGCTCTGTATTAAAATGTTTATCAGTTGCCGTTAAAAATCCATTTCCAAGGGAGAAAATTAACAAATTTCTTTTTTATACTTCTGGAAGCCCAACATGTGCCCTACACATGCCTATGATTTCAGATGCCACATTGAAGAGCAGCAAAAAGTATTTTTTGGAGAGTTTGACAATAGTGAAATGTCAGCAGGTAGAGTGCGTGATGACTACTCAGACCTCCCAGAAGAGCTGATATCAGATGCACAGGCCCCGGATTTTAATAGGGTCTGTTCTCAGCGATTACACTTGTACAATTCGATCAGTGCCAGATAAGTATCAGCATCTGAGACCAATCTGTGGAGGGGAAATTAACACTGATGTAATAAGTTCCATTCGTCATTATTAGAGAGACACACTGACAGCTAACGTCATCATACCCATAACGCTGGCATGCACACATCCAAATGAGCTGCTGTGTGAGCATGGGTGACCCTTCGCTCAACATAATATACAATAATGTGTAAAGCATTGCTAGCCAAACAAGGTCCATTGTTACCAACAATTGCATTTTTATTCTTTGTATTTAAATGAACTATATTTCCCAGAGATGGGTTGCGGCTGGAAGGGCATCCGCTGCGTAAAAACTTTGCTGGATAAGTTAGCGGTTCATTCCGCTGTGGCGACGGCGGATTAATAAAGGGACTAAGCCGACAAGAAAATGAATGAATAAATGAACTATAGTATTATGACATTATTTGCTCAAATCTCAAATCAGTTAATTAGCAGAAGATGTCATTCCACAGCCTGTTTGTGACTTCATTAATGGCAGTCCTGTTTTGTTAAATCAACATTGCTTAATTGTGGTGATAGTAAAGATAAATACTATGAATTTGGAAACATATTTGTTACAGATGTAACCCTGTTTCCCTGACGGAGAGAATGGACAACCCAGGCTCATTGGAAATATGTGCCCAGGGCTAGATTTTTTGAGAAGCAATGATGTGCTGATGACGTATAACTCAGTAAAAGTAAGTTACAAAAAGTAGAAATCTTTAGCTATATGAAACTTGAGAAATTAAGATGTTTACTTGCAGGATCTCTCAAATCTTTTTACAAGACCTGGAACCCTGTTTTAGACTATATCAAAGGCTTACCCTGCTCAGCTGATATCAGATCTAATACAGAGTGAATAATTGGAAAGAAGAAATCTTGACTCCTTAATGTGAACTTTTCATTTTATTTATTTATTTATTTATTTATTTATTTATTTATTTATTTATTTATTTATTTATTTATTTATTTATTTTTTGCTCTTATCATAAAGTTGCTCATTTATTATTATTATTATTATTATTATTTTATTTTTTAAGAATTTCTTTTTATTTTTATTCAATTTTTAATTTATTATTATTCATTTATTTATTTTTTTCTTTCAGAGGATATGTTTGTTTAAAATTCACATATTTAATTAATTTTATTTTTAGGGGATAGTGGGAATATAAGAAAAATAAGACCATCTGTAATTTTTCCTATGTTGTATTGTATACTTTGATGTATTGTCTTGTTTAACACCAATAAAAAAATTAAAATAGAAAAAGTAAATTACATAAAGTAAAAAGTTATGTTGGAAATATTGTATGTTTGAGCTGAAAGCACATAAAAGTAAATAAAAGGCATTGCAACAAAAAAGGAAAGCCAAGAAGCAGGGACAAACTGAAGATTTGTGTTTGCGTTGAGAGAAAGCGTAATCAAATGACACGTACAGTAGCTTCATTATACTGGAGCTTGTTAAACACTACCTGCTGCCTGAGGGCTTGTCCATCTCCCTGGCCAGCTGCTGTCTGTCTCAAGCTCAGCTATTTCCAGATCTACCCAAGAACTTTATGTTCACCTTAAACAACAGGGATGTTTATGAACTTGATTCTATTTGGATGACAAACGTTTCATGCTATTTTCAGGGCAAAAGTTTTTAACTGCATTGCATGCCTATTAACTTCTTGTTTTAAGAGAATGACTGATTCTGGGTCATCAAAACATTTAAAAAATAATGCATATCCAAGATGTCCAATTATTCATTCATTCATTTTCTTATCAGCTTAGTCCCTTTTTTAATCTGGGGTCGCCACAGCGGAATGAACTGCCAACTTATCCAGCACGTTTTTACACAGCGGATGCCCTTCCAGCCGCAACCCATCTCTGGGAAACATCCACACACATTCATTGACACACACACTCATACACTACGGACAATTTATGTCTTTGGACTTTGGGGGAAACCGGAGCACCCGGAGGAAACCCACGCAAACGCAGGGAGAACATGCAAACTCCACACAGAAACGCAAACTGAGCCAAGGTTCGAACCCAGCGACGTTTTTGCTGTGAGGCGACAGCATTACATACTGCGCCACTACATCGCCAAAGATGTCCATCTTTTATTCTAATAATTTAATGATTCGCTGTCAGTTATTGCTTCATTTTGTCTTTCCTAGACTACTGTGCATAACCACACTGTTAGACCTTACCAGGCTTTTTTACAGTTGAATACTGGCAACACTGTTGCCAGTTACTCACTGTAAAAGTTTGGTTACAGTAAGTAACTGGCAACAGTGTTGCCAGTTATTTACTGTAACTGAACCAATACAGTGAGTATCTGGCAACAGTGTTGCCAGTTATTTACTGTAACCGAATCATTACAGTGAGTAGCTGGCAACAGTGTTGCCAGTTAATTACTGTAATAGAGCAGTAGTGGTAACTAACTGGAAACTGTGCACAGTTAATTACTGTACTGTAGTGTTACAACTCACAGCATTATACTGCATACACATTAATAGTATGTCATAGTGTTACTAAAATTAATTAGTATTCTTAACCATTATTAAAAATAAAAGGCATAAAAATTCAGACAAATGTATTTTATTGTTTTGGCAGCAAACAAATATACAACAGAAAATGTATAACAAAATTAAGAAATCAGCAGATATAAATATCGTCTTACATATTACAGGTCTGCACAGTAAGGCTGCGGTCACAAAATTACACAAAATAATTAGAGATTGAAAAAGCAAGCGACTGGTCCATAGTTAAAATTTTTGAGCTAGCATTCCAGGTCTGCAGCATTCACATGCATATAAATGGAAGTCTACAGGGAAAAAAGTGCAGTGTGACCGGGACTTTAAGCTGTAACTCTAATTGAACACACCTGATAAAACTAATTGAGGCTTGTTAGAAATCTACAGGTAATGTTGAAGCAGGGTGTGAACTTAACTCTGCTGTGCTGCAGTTCTTCAGGAACTTGAATTTTGACCCCATGGTATATAGCATACTTTTAAAGCAAATGCCAACATTTATCACAATCACATATCAAATAAAAAAAACGCACACACACACACACACACACACACACACACACACACACACACACACAGAAAGTGCTGCAGTAAAATGTGTTTCTTTCTCCTCAATGCAGACCATGCAAAAAAAAAAAAAACTAAACAGCAAAAAACACAAAATAATTATTATATTTTTTAAAGTTTTAAATAATTAAGAAATAAGCACATGAAAAGAACACACACACACACATATATATATATATATATATATATATATATATATATATATATATATATATATATATATATATATATAAACATGTTTGTCAAACACAGGCACATACTGTGTCAATTCTCAATAAAAAGTTTTAAAAAATTATAAAAAACTAAAACAAAGTCGGCAACACCGAAAATCCAAAGGATCCAATCTTTTATTGTTATAATTATTATCTACTTTAAAAATCTCATGACAACAAGCTTTTCTATTGTTTCTAATATAAATTCATAGGTGGAAACACTGCTCTGAAAAATACTTAGCAACAAACTCACAACCTGTGACCTGACAGTGGAGCTTTAGTGTGTGGATAGTTATTTGTATCATATTTTTTGTGATTCCCTGTGATGATTTCTGTGCACGTTACCTTACTGAGGTGATGGAATTTAATGGTTTTTATGTGCATAAACTGTTAGCATCTTTATATTATGGCAATATGCAATATCCAATAAATAAATATACTTAAAAGCGAGGAGAGGCTAACTAGCTAACAATGTAGCTTTCAAGTACACAATTCAAGATAACAACAATATAACTTAAAACACAGCCTTATTTTAGAAACCCTCAAAAACATTTCAACACATTTTACTTACTCATTGTAGATTCTTATTTAAAGCCTAAAACATATCAGACTCTACATCTGAATTGATGGACAGAAAATAGAGCGCACTCAGCAGTAAACAAATCAAACACCTGACTCCCTTAAAGGGCCAGCATTTTCTGAAAACTTCTTCTAATACCTTTGTGTTCAGAATAAGACAGACAGCCTGTGGGAGTGTGGTGAGGCCTAAATCATTGTCTTCTACCTTTAAAATGCATGTCTCTATAAATAGCAACATAAAGTATCAGAGTAAATGGGACAGTAATAGTTGAACAGTAATTTGCAATTTATTGTCACAGTAATGTGTACATAAAGTACATTACTGTAATTTGTCCTTTGCATTACACAATTTTATACAAACTCTACTTCTTTTACAGTAAAATACTGTTTCCTTTCATCACAGCAAAACACTGGCTATTTTGCAGTTATTTATTGCATAATCTAAAGGGTAACAGTGCAGTTAAGCTTTAACCCTAATTAAACACACCTGACCTAACTAAATCTAAAGGTAGTGTATTGAAGCAGGGCTGGAACTAAATTCTGCTAGGCTGCGGCCCTGCAGGAGTTTGACACCCCTGGTGCATAGCATATTTTCAAAGCAATTGCCTACATTTATCACAATCATGCACATGTTGTTGAATAAAAACAATAAAAATATACAAACTTCATCCATAGGGGAAAAATAAATAAATAAATAAATAATCTGATCCTCATGTCATTCCAAATCTGTAGTAATAATAAAAAACACAAAAATTACATGATTTATGCATTTATTTAGGAAAGCCTTTATACTATACTGTTAATGCCACTTTTACTTACTTCATTTGAAGTTTTCCAGACAAATTAATTGAGTCTCTGCAAACATGTATGTATGTGCTGTTTAAGATTTTTTTTTAAAATAACACATTTTTACTAATAATTTAGCAAAATACTAATATTCAGTTGAAAGTGCAATTTAAAAGCTTAACTATAGGTTAAATTATGCAAATTAGATTAATTATGGAAACGCAAACAAAGTTATAAGAATTATTGTGACAATTTCTTTGCTCTGTGTGAATATTTTTGCCTTTAAATGCATCTCGTCCATATCTTATGCTTAGCTTTTAATGATCTCTGTGGCATTGGTTAACTCCTGATACTCAATGTTAAACTTAAAAGAAACCAAAGAAAACACAGAGATGGCTGCAGTGAAATTCAGCTTATCATCACTGCAATGTCCCACTCTCCCCCTCAATACTGACCATTCACATATCAAAACTGAACAGTAAATATATATATATATATATATATATATATATATATATATATATATATATATATATATATATATATATATATATATATATATATATATATAATTAATATAAAAAGCAACATAAAGCATCAGAGTAGATGGGGCAGTAATGGTTGATCAGTAATTTACCATTTATTATAACAGTAAATATCTGTTATGGGTACATAGAGTAAATTACTGTGATTTATTCTTTGCACTACAGAATTTCATACAAATCCTGCTTCTTTTACAGTAAAATACTGTTTTCTTTCATTACAGCTAAACACTGGCTATTTTACAGTTATTTACTGCATAATCTACAGTAAGGGTTAACAGTGCACAGATGACTCGAGACATAGATTGTATATCACCGCAATTAATAAATTATTCAGTATATACTAATAAAAGGTGCTCCGTAAAGAACATAAACACAGAATGTTTACAGCGATTCTGAATGACCTTAATATAATGTTTCAACAGATGTTTGTACAGAATGACGGCACTGAAAATGCAATAGGACACATTACTGATACTAAATCAAAGCATTATATCACATTACATGTGTGTTTGTGCAATAAAGAAACATACAAATAATCATACAAATAAACATATGCAATACTATAGGCAATATTAGTATTATTCTGTTACAGCAGCACATTCTGTCCCATTCATTGATGCAAAAGAGGAATGTAATAATAATTATAATGCTCTATTTGAAATGTTTTTGTACAGGAATTCCTTTTTTTTTTCAATAGTTAAAACAAAATATAGTTGCTTAAAGTCCCCAGGTCTTACTAATGAGCTCACAGATCGCACTTTATCAGTAGATTACTTTGACAAGACAACGGGGTCAGCTCTGTTGAAGAACTAAAGGGGAAAAAAAGCCTGTAAAAATTGACTTAATTTTAATTGAAGAGGTTAGAGAGCATTTTTGAGACAATCAGTCTATTTCTGCAGTCAAGCTCTATTGTAGCCTTTAGCTATAACCACTCTACATCCATTTCCGTTCCTTTCTTTTCTAGACAATTAGTGCTACTCTTCTTCTCAACACCTGATAATTACAGTACAGCTAGCAAAAATATATATATATTTTTTTGATGGAGTCTCAGTTTTATTTATTTATTTATTTTATTTTTTGTTACAACACATGGGATCTGGATAAATGGCAAATGAGAGAAAGAAAATTCTACACATAATATATTTTTAAAACGATTCTGTGTCATGCCACATAGTTCTGAAGTGATAATATACTGTGATGTCTGACATTAACCAAAGGTCACTTTCAGAGCTAGAGAATGCAGCTTCCCTCTGGAGATTATTATTTTAGGTCTGTTACAAAATCACGTAAGCCGTCTTACTTTCCACTGACTACAAAGCAAGTAGTGTGCTGCTTTAGACGACAAACAATTGAAAACCCTTACTTGTAACATACAGCACAATTAATCTACTACTATTGTAAATACTGTTCAGTGTTAGCATGTTGCTTATAACAAAATACTCCAACAATGAACCCAGAGTGCTAACAAACACTATATAATTACGTCAGTGTTTGCGGTATGGATTACTATACAGTATATGTTGCCATCTAAACTTTTCTGCACTTCATCCACCATCTTGCAAGTCTGCACCCTGCTGAAAAATCCAGCTTAAACCAGCCTAGGATGGTTGGCTGGTTTTAGCTGGTCGACCAGAGTGGTTTTAGAGGGGTTTTGCCCTCTTCCAGGCTGGTTTCCAGCCATTTTCAGCCTGGTCTTAGCTAGTCAGGCTGGAAAGTGAACCATCCTGGTTCAAGCTGGACATAGCTGGTTTTGGCTGGGCTCCCAGCCTGTCTAGGCTGGTCAAGCTGGTTTTAGCTGGTCATCTCCCAGCCTAACCAGTTAAAACCAGGCTGGAAATGGCTGGAAACCATGGATGTGTTCAAAACCCCTCTAAAACCAGCCTGGTTGACCAGATAAAACCAGCCAACCATCCTAGGCTGGTTTGACCTGGATTTTTCAGCAGGGCAATAAAACAAACACTTTGCAATTGTTTCATGGCTTGTGTTATGGATTACTGAACATGTTGCCCTCTAAACTTTTCTGCACTTCATCCACCATCTTGCAAGCCTCCATTTTGTTATCCTTACAAGGTGTACGAAACGTTGCTTTAGTAAGTACCATCATCTAACTGCCTAAAATATTGAACAAGTGTGTACCTCTGGACATCACAAATAAAACCCTTTCTTGAAACATGCAATATAATTCACCAATAACTCATTTAAATACTGTTCGATGTTAGCATGTTGCTAATAACAAAATACCCAAAAAACAATCCCAGAGTGCTAACAAACACTTTGTAATTGTCGTAATGTCGATTACTGCATATGTTGCCCTATAAACTTTTCTGCACTTCATCCACCATCTTGTAAGCTTGCAGTAAAACACTTACCTGAAACATTCAGCACAAATTGCCTACTACAATTTTAAATGCTGTTCGATGTTAGCATGTTGCTAATAACATATTCTGGAAACAAATTTAGAGCGCTACCAAACACTTTCCAACTGTGTCATGGTTTTGTGGTATGGATTAATGAACACGTTGCCCTCTAAACTTTTCTGCACTTCATCCACCATACTGCAAGCCTGAATTATGGGATTGTGTTCTCTCTGCAGTGTGTATGGAATGCTGCTTTAGGAAGTAAGCTACCACCCTTTTACTGCCTAAAATATTAGTATACACAATTCACCTACTATTATTTTAAATACTGTTCAATGTTAGCATGTTGCAAATAATAAAATACTCCAAAAACAAACTCAGAGCGCTAACAAACTTTGTGTAATCGTTTGCTGTATGGATTATATGTTGCCCTATAAACTTTTCTGCACTTCATCCACCATCTTTGCAAGCCTCCATTTTGTTCTCCTTGCAAGGTGTATGAAACGCTGCTTTAGTAAGAACCATCATTTTACAGCCTAAACATTGAATAGGTGTGCACCTTTAGATGACAAATAAAACCCTTTCTTGAAACATCCAATACAATTCATCTACGACTATTTTAAATTCTGCATAAAGTTAGCATGTTGCTAAAAACAAAATACTCTAAAACAAACCTAGAGCACTTCCCTGCTGAAAAAACAGCTTAAACCAGCATAGGCTGGTTGGCTGGTTTTAGCTGATTGACCAGCCTGGTTTTGGCCATTTCCAGGCTGGTTTCCAGCTATTTACAGCTGACTAGCTAAAACTAGCTAAACTAGCCTAACCAGGCTGGGAGCCCAGCAAAAACCAGCTGTGTTCATCTTAAACCAGGCTGGTCAAGCTGGTTTTAGATGGTCATTTTCCAGCCTGACCAGCTAAGACCAGGCTGGAAATGGCTGGAAACCAGCCTGGAAATGGCCAAAACCCCTCTAAAACCAGGCTGATCAACCAGCTAAAACCAGCTAACCAGCTTAGGCTGGTTTAAGCTATATTTTTCAGCAGGGACAGCAAATAAACATATTGATCTACATGAAAATGTAAAAAAAAAACAGGAAAATGTCAATATTTTTTCTTTGGTGGTTTATCGAATATTTTTGTATGTGTTCATACATACTGTATATCATTCGATTAGAATCAAGATCATCATCAGCTGCTAAATTCAAATATGTTTTCCCACAATACCTTACAGTGATCAAGAGAAAAGTTTATTACCCTGCTGAAAAATCCAGCTTAAACCAGCCTAGGCTGGTTGGCTGGTTTTAGCTGGTCAACCAGGCTGGTTTTAGAGGGGTTTTGGCCACTTCCAGGCTGGTTTCCAGCCATTTCCAGCCTGGTCTTAGCTGGTTAGGCTGGGAGATGACCAGCTAAAACCAGCTTGACCAGCCTAGCAGGCTGGGAGCCCAGCCAAAACCAGCTATGTCCAGCTTAAACCAGGCTGGTCAAGCTGGTTTTTGCTGGATTTAGCTGGTCATTTTCCAGCCTGACCAGCTAAGACCAGGCTGGAAATGGCTGGAAACCAGCCTGGAAGTGGCCAAAACCCCTCTAAAACCAGCCTGGTCGACCAGCTAAAACCAGCCAACCAGCCTAGGCTGGTTTTAGCTGGATTTTTTAGCAGGGTAATAATCATTTTTTAAACAAATACATTTTATTTTAGGTCTTAGACATTTAAATACACATTAGTACTAGCATTATACTATTGACATCTATGGAGATGACAATAATTTATTACGTTTAGGCATACATGGATACTGTGTGTTTTTCAAATCAGATACACACTGTTTATGGTACCAAAACATACTCTGTAGCTGCTTAGGAGAAGTTGATAAATTAGCATGTTGTAAATCTAGCAGCTCTTCGCTGCCATGGTGGCACCCATCACCCATCATTTGTTTTTAAACAGGGTTTAATTTGAGCCGGCACCTCTGAAATCTGATCTGGCACTACATTTTACCGATCCCACTCCTTAACCGGCCTCCTCCCCCATTTGCTGTTCACTTTTTTTTCTTCCGCCACTTCCCAATCCTCTTCACATTCGTCCGCAACACCCCTCCGCCGTCCACCGCACCAACCCATCCCTTTTAATATTTGTTTAAAGCGGAGAGTTCCAACCTGCTTTAGGTTTGTTTGGTTGTTATTTATTAAGTTGTTGGGCTCCCCATCTTCAGCCATTTTGGATTGTTTTGCTGGTTGTGTTATGTATTTAGTCGGAGCACTGTGGCTGTTGTTTATTTATGTCATGTTGTCTTAGGATCACTAAGCGTATTTAAATTAGGGACCATAAGACCAACTGTCACAAATCGCACTAAATTGTACAACTAAGAATGTACAAATTCATACAAATAAGCCACTAAATCAAAAAGTTACGAATTACCACGAGTGATATTTTACAATATAATTAAGAAGTTTGACAATATTTGCAGAAAAGAAAAAAAACAAGGAAAATATGCTGAAATGTGCAAAATAATTTCAAAATAATAGTCTCATTATAAAAAAGAACTCTTAAATGGGGGTGTCAGTGGGTGTATTCGACATTTACGTGTGAAAGGATTTGGCAGATTTTATGAAATGTGGGAAATACTTTTAAATATCTACAAAATACTTGATAAAAGTCTGCCTTAAAAACATGCAGTTTGTTACAAAACCTAAGGAAGAATTGTCAGCTTTAATGTAGAACTTAAATGATAATAAATCCTAAATGTAAATTACATTTGCAGAGTTTTACCCATTTTCTCCCTTCCCCAGTAGCACATTGGCCAAGAGTTAATGAAATCTGCTACTGGTTCAGTCTCTGTACAAGCCACATGGTCACACAATGGCTAATTTCAACCTCAATTTCCTCTGAAATGAATGGAGGCCCACCCCCATGCTCTCTGCCTGCCTTTTAATTGGCCCGCGTTAGATTCGCGCCATTAAACCACTGCTGTTAATACGGAGCTCCCATTGGTCTTCCTTTTTTTCTTCTTCCATTTGCTTTGGCAGAACCCCAAACCTTTTTATCGCTCATTTCCACACAGCATTCGCCATGAATATTTAACACTTCAAGTCTGTGATTCATAATACAGTGACATTTTCTTCTTCATGACTCATATAAAGTCAATAGTGTTTAGAGATGTTTGATGTGGCCGGTTTCATTTTAATTAAATAAATGACAAACGGTGATATTTAAAATAAGCCGACGCTTCATTTAAAGCTGCGATATGAACAACAGCGATCGCTATTTTTGTTTCATAGCAACATTTTTTTTTTTCACTACACATTCAAAGTGAGAGGACTACATTTAATGAACAGCAATGATAAATGTAAATGTTTAATGAAAATGTATGTTTCTTAAGAATTTAATTATAGGGAAGCCACCAAAAAAAATAAATAAAAGAAGGCCAAAGGCTGTGCCTTAATATTCATCTTATTTTGCATTGTGATAATAAGTTATTTTCTGGTAGGATTTCAGATTTATTTGGCTATTGTTTAAAAGCTAAGAATAACACATGGCAGTACAATACTAGCACTACAAACCATCTAGATGACAATACACACATGCAGTTGAAGTCAGAATTATTAGCCCCCCTTTGAATTGTTTTCTATTTTAAAATATTTCCCAAATGATGTTTAACAGAGCAAGAAAATGTTCACAGTATGTCTGATAATATTTTTTCTTCTGGAGAAAGTCTTTTTTTGTTTTATTTTGGCTAAAATAAAATATTTGACTAGATATTATTCAAGACACTTCTATACAGCTTAAAGTGACATATGAAGGCTTATCTAGGTTAATTAGGTTAAATAGGCAGGTTAGGGTAATTAGGCAAGTTATTGTTTAACGATGGTTTGTTCTGTAGACTATCGAGAAAATATATAGCTTAAAGGGGCTAATAATTTTGTCCTGAAAATTGAAAAAAATAAAAAATAATAAAAAATGCTTTTATTCTAGCCAAAATAAAACAAATAAGACTTTCTCCAGAAGACAAATAAGAAATACTGTGAAAATTTCCTTGTCTGTTAAAAAATTAAAGGAGGGCTAATAATTCTGACGTCAAGTGTATTTATTATAATCTTTTTTAAATTATAATAATTTTACATCTATATCCAATGTAAAATTTATTATTCATTTTATTTATTGTTTTCTCTATAAAACAATACTTTTGTATTTTTTTTCTATGTAAGTTTGTGAATGGCATACACAAAAAATTTATATAATAAAACAAGCTCATAATGAGAATTAACAAACAATAAAATGCTTATAGAAAATAAAAATAAAAAATTAGTGCTGACAATCGATTAAAAAATTAACTAAATAATCACACTTTTTTTTTAAATTAATGGCGATTAATCACAATTACAAGACCGAAACTTGTAATTTTGGCTATTCACATGTAAAATTAATGTAAATGCAAGAAAAAAATTATTTAAATTCAAAATATAATTCATTATTAGAATTTTTGTTTAACTTGTAACACAGATTTCTTCATGTAAAAAACATACCCACAATAAACTATCAAGATCCTGGCTTGACAGCCATATTTATTACAGAAAAATAAACACAGGCATGTTAGTGCTATTTGAATTTCAAAATAATCAATGCCAATTAAGAAAAAAATATATATTTCCAAGTTAGATTCTAACTGGACTGCAAAAAATGCCAAAATACAGGCATTGCAGATATGGAAAATTATAATAATAATAAAGTATTAAACACAAACAATTGCACTTATTGTAAAGTTGTATTGCTGTAAGTTGAGAACGTTAAATACAAAGCAGAAACAATTTTGCTTAGACATCCTTTACATTCAGACAGAAGACAGTCCAGTCTGATGACATTATCGGGGGACAATGTGGACCTTTTGTTTTAAATAATGTGAGCTGAGAGTGAGAACAAGCAGGATCACAAACAGGACTACTGAATCAGCATATGCATTTCGGTGAATAATTTTGTGGCCACTGGTGCTGCGACAAGGGCGACAAGGAGACTGTGCGCAGGACAGCGCAGCCTGAGCGACTTCCTTCAGATTCAACACGCATGATCGCGTTCATTAAGTTTGCTTAAACTAAGCGGTCTAAATTATGGCTGTATTTCACAAGGATTCTGACACAACAACACTTTACAAAACTTGCATTAAAGCGGCAAACATGTCAAACGCGGACTTTGACAGCTCATCTGGCACTTTATTTACATGGACACCAATACTCTGATTTTAATATGATTAAGATAATACTCTTATTAAGAGTCTACCATGTAAAAACAGCGATTTTTGATTACCTTAAAAGACATCCGAGTCACGAAATGCGGAGGTTTTTTCTTTTCGTTCACTGTGCGCTATCAAATTCCATTGAAACAAAAGTTGAGAATTCAAACATGAAACACCCGAAATTAGATGAAACGCTAAATTGCCTGGTTATGCGACATTAGTTATTTTATACTGAAACTTTCCTTAAAAAGTGCTTCCTTGGTCTTATCCATATTTCTTTACATGTTGAACACACCACGGAAACAACAGAAAATAAAAAAACTGCAACTGCGTTAATTGGTTAATTTTTTTTACGCGTTAATTACTTCAAATGAATTCCATGTGTTAACGCACTAATTTTGACAGCACAAAAAAATGTATTATATTTTTATTATTGTAGTACATCAATTAAAATTAATTAACATATTAACTAGCATAAGTAAAAACAGCAACCTTTTGTTGATTTGGATAAAAAGGTAATGTGCTGAAATTGTACTTGAACTGATGGAAAGTCCATTGAGAAACATAACGGTGCGAGCAATAATTAGTCACCATTCCTCACTGTTTCGAACAGCACAGCCACTGAAATTGACAAGTATCAGGCGCAGCGGTACGAGGCCTTTGAAATACTTCACATAAAATTCACAATGCCCCGCGCTCCCCCAGAGCATGTTGTTCAAGATGAAAGACTCCGAAACTGTCCGCAGCCCCTCTTCCCGCATGAAACAGAGACAATACTCCAGCCATTCCCCACTGCATATGTTTATTCTCTGCTTTCATCTGTCAGTCTCTCTAACGCTCACACACACACTCACACACATGCCAAATCTGCAGCCGCTATCATGTTTTATTGAGCCGCTGTGTTATTGGCAGTGTGGACTTCCTTTGCGATGTAGCTTGTTAGTGCTTAATTACAGCCAGCAGGATCAATTATGCGCAATCTGCGTTCATTTCTATGCCATTACCTCACCAAATCAGAATCAAGCTGATGTGAGAGCACACAGAGGAAATCTATCTATCTAGCTCTGTGTACTTGGACTCCATCTTGCTAGCTGAGCAGGTTAGCGCTTCTTTATTTGGCTGGAACTACAGCTCACAGATCCAGGTCTCATCAACATCCCACTGGTAAAGGCGAAGCATGCCATTTAATACGGTTTCATATCCAACTTGAATGTGCAGAAACGATGATAAGAAAACTATTTCTAGGTTGATGTTTTTGATAAGAGCCAATATTGTAGGAAGGAGGAGAGAGATTGTTTATAGAAGACAAAGGGAGAAATCAAATGCTTAATATGGCGGTTGTGGGAAGCACATTTGTTATTTAAACAATCAACTTATTAATAATTTAAAATGGCAATTTTTTTTTATAAAATGCTTTTTTTTTAACTGTTTAATATAATTTTATGTCAATATATAATTTTAATTTAAGCTGGATAAACAAAATCTGTGCTTTTGTTATTGCATTCAATTTTAAAAATGATTTGAATCATAGCACTGCTTATTCATGTTATCAGTGTTGGGGGTCAGCAACTACAAGTAACGTGAGTTACATAATAATATTACTTTTCTAAGTAACAAGTAAAGAAACGCATTACTTAAAAAAATTAAGTACTAATATTACAGTTATTGTTTTAAAAAAGTCATTTCACTCGGCTGCCATTTTTGAAACACCTCTCGGGCAGTATGATCAGATATTCTTTCTGAATGGAGAAACATCAAATTCTCCAAAAGTACTTGCCAAGCTTACGATTGAATTTCATCTTAACTCTGCTGTTATTTTGGGATTTCCGCCTAGATTTGCCTACCCAAATTTAAAAGCTTCACAAATCCACATGCATAGGTGTAAATGCAAAGATTTGGTATCGTTTTAAATAAAACCCTTTGAATTTTCTTTAAACACTATTGAACGTGTTTAAAATAACTGTATATGTTGTCTGTGTTATAATAAATACCTAAAAAAAGAGGCACTTTTTGTATTTTTTTTATAAACTCAAATTTGAAAGTGTACCTTTTAGGTTTTGTGTGGTCTAGCTTGCTGTAATTAATTTTGGAGGTTCCTGCACATGTCTGTAATCATAGGAAAAAAAAATGTCTCTTCTATAATCTATGCAAAAGTTATTGTATTCCATTTGATGAGAGGTGCTGTACAAGCCACAGGGACCGATCCTTGTTTACATATTTCACTATTCTTTTGTTTGATCAAATATAATTCACTGTGTTTGGACCACATCAGACATATAAAAGGATTACTTATGCACATCACCTCAAAATCAGAGGAGAATGGCCCTGAAGCGCACAGCATAAGGTAAGAGATGACAGCTGTCTGTGCTATCTGGGGCTGCTTATTGATCATAAATGTATTGTTTTCACTTCTGCGGCATGGAAACACTGTGATTCATTTGGCAACTGTTTGATATGTGAATATAATTCAGTAAAAAGAATGCTAGAACCGTATGAGCACCGTCAAGAGCTTTCATTTGAGCTATAACTTGTACGTGTGTCATATGAACAATATGAAAATGAACCAATGTAAAATACCCAGCTCGGGTCTCTAAAATACTGTGTATTTAGGTGTAAATAAGTTTTGTACAACAGAATAAAAACCAAAGTGATGCATATGGGCATAACATATAGATTCTACACTTTCAAACGAAACCTCGTAAGGGGGTCTGGAGCAATGCTAGCCCTTTAAATCTTAAAGCGAAAGTCGATGACGGTACCGTGTCCGCGGAGTTTACTGGAAGAATCCCCAACAAAATTTAACAAAAACTGTCTCTTTAGTTTCATTTCTAAAAATCCAAATCACACAAAATCTGCAGAAAATCACGTCTGGTCCGAGCCCCACCCCTGGAGTATCATCAGTTTATAGCGATCAATGATTGGCTCCTGTACTAGACGGCGGGATTTATTCACCATAAAGATGGATGATTGGCTCCTTTACTAGTAGGTGGGGCTTTATTTTATAATACGCTTTTAAGAAACAGTTTGGTGAATTAAATTTAGTGTAAACACATTGTATCAAAGCGGCAACATCCCGCTTTCCCTTGTGAAGTCAATACGGAAGTAACTGAAACTGCAATTTATCGACTCGCCTTTGGGGGCTGGCTCCAGGAACTCCAGATGTTCACTTAGTGTAATGATAAATTGCCCAATTTTACAGCTGATAAAATTGCTGTTTTATGTGGATTTCCACAGTTAATTGCCTTTTTTAATTATTTTCTACAATTATCAGATGATATGGCATGTTGTGTGCACTTAATTGTGCTCACAAACCATTCCATTTGCCTCCATTTCCCAGGTGAGTGAGATTATATACTTATATAATTAGATCTTTGAATGCATTTGATTCACTTAAGATGATTTATCATTATCATATTCTTTAGAGCTGTAAAGCACTCCAGAATCTAACAGATTGATTAGCTGTAGGCTCTAGAACACTCATCTGAAATGTTGTCATTCAGTTTTATGCCTGATTCCCTAAATCTTGCATTTACTAACACAGACTATATTTGAAGTATTTGGGAGTAATTCATGTTTTCCTCCTCTAGAAAAACGTCAAAAAAAATGCTTAGTGGTTCAAAGTATTACAACAGTGTTTTTAAAAAGACTAAACACTTTATTGATATAGTATACAACCAAGCACATGTGGTCAGAACACAAATGAGTTGCAGGTAATGAAGTATTAAGCGTTTGTCAGAAGGTAAAGCCTGTCTAAGCAAAAAGCTTGCAGGCATCTCTAGCTCTACTCACGCTCTGCCTCTTTGCCCTTTATTGGTGAGCCCTGGTCGGTCCGATGATGCGCAAACAAAATGTCGATGGTGAGCTACGCTAATAATAATAATAATAATAATAATAATAATAATAATAATAATAATAATAATAATAATATATCAAAAACAGCAACTACTCTTATTATTATTATCATTATTATTATTATTATTATTATTATTATTATTATTATTATTATTATTATTATTTGAAGACTCTCAAGTGTAAGTCATTAAATTTTAAATTAATTAACATTGTGAAATTGTACAACTAATTTAGAAGCGTTCAACAGCTCAGTTACTACTGTAGATGTTTCATAACAATTAGTGTTGGTGTTGCTAGTGGCATCAAAATTATATGCTTTCCCTTGAATATGTTTTTTTTCTTCTTCTTCCAGCCACTCACTAAAGGCTGATTTCAATTCCTGTAAAAGAATGGAAAATGACTTTGGCTGCATGTTTTCATAAAGAAGTTCTTAACTGCCTCGGGCTGATCTAATTACAATCTTGCCTCCAGCTATTTGGTTTGATCTAACTGTGCTTTTAACAGCGACTGTGTCCTCTCTGCATGTACTTATGCAAATCCCACCAGAGCGCACACTTAGAGAGAATGATGCAGAGCGGCTGAGATGAACATGTCTGGTGCAGATCTCCTTCAGCAGTCCTGCCCAAAACCCCATGGCTTCCTGACCGACCCGGCTCCAGCGCTAGATATGTGTGATTATCAAACAAAATTAGCACTGTTTAATCTTTCAAAGCGCCGCTCTGCGCAATCTCTGTTTGTGCAAGGCTGCGATGAATTAAACACTGCCATCAAAGACTCATTTAGCTCCATTTAGAGACAGAGAATCTGCTAAAAGCAAATATGACTTAAACGGCGGGATTAGAGCCGCTACCCAGGGGCGTTCGCACGACCGCCACAAATCGCAGCTTTAATATTTAATATTTACAGTTTAATATTGGCTGCATCTATTGCTGTGTGTAATGGTGACTTATTGCTTGGGGTTGTACAGCAAACATTTCATATGACTGTGGATGTGGAAACAAGCAAGCAAAAGCTGAAGAATCAACAACGAACACTGTTATTCAAAGTTAAAGACGCATGGTGCTTCCTCATGAGACTGAGGATCGTCTCTGTAATGAAAAAAGACAAACATTTGAGTGGCAAACCTACGCCAAATAGCAAAAAAATTCTGCAAGACCTTCATGAATGTTCCTGAACAAGATAATTCCATATTAACGCTAGGAAATGCAAATTACATTGCAAATTCAAGGTGAGAGTTAATGACAATGACTGCTAATCCGGCATCCTAGTGTTTATGCAAAGCACATTTTTGCTTGGAACACAAACAAAATGTTGGGTTCCACACAATCCCTTCATGTTGCCCCAAGCAAATCAATTGAGTTTTTAAAATTTTAAGTTGACCGAACATAAAACAATACAATTTCCCCCCCAAAAAGAGTATTTGCGCTCTCAAAATTAAATAAATCAGCAATATCCCATGAGTTGCCTTGCAATAGCTTGTAGTAGCCTTGGAATATGGCTCAATATAGTAATGATTAGTAATCAGAGTTGGGCAAGTTACTTCCAAAGTGTAATACATTATATTTTTCTGGTTATTATCATTTAAATATAATTAGTTGCATTAGAATATTACTATAACATGAGGAGACGCTGAACAGAGGTTCGGATCCAAATGCATTGTCTTTATTGAACATAGAGTAGTCAGGCAAGCAACAGTCAACACTCGATCAAACAGATGTACAAGGGCAATTCAGAGTAGTAGTCAAAATAACAAGCAGATGGTCAAAAATACAGGCAGCATACAACGTAAACAAACAAAACAAAGCGAGGGTCCAAAACATGGCGAGGTAAGTAAAACGCATTGTAATGTTCACTCACAGTTCAACAGGACTCAGCCCAGTATGTGTGTTTGATGTTGATGTATGATGAATAGCTTCAGCTGTGGTTTGCAATTGTTCAGGATCAGGAACCGGTGTGAGTGTGTGTGATGCATGACTGGAATTGTGGTCAATTCCCAATTTTACCTCTTAGCCCTTACCCTTCGTTTTGCGCATTTACGTGAAGGGGTAAAGTTGTCCAAATTCTCTTTAGCTTGAAGGCATAGAGCTAAGGGGAAGGGCTAGATACCCCTTTCAACAGAGATTTTTCAGGACCACACTCAAAACCAAGGGGTAAGAAAGTTTCCCAGAATACACCATCTACAATAGCAGCATGGCTGCACCCGGAATTAAGGAGATCCATAAACTACTATTTTTTTTTTACAGTTTCTGCTATAATGTCAATGTTGTTTTTCTGTTTTCGCATAGACGAATATGGCCTCTGTGTAAATGCAAAGTATAGTTACGATCTTATTACTACAATCTATCATTATGATAATATAATAAATGCCTTCAGTGATTTCCTGAAGATAAACACCAAAAAATAACGCAACTGGAATGACTACAGTAGTCGGGATCCTCAATCTCATATGGAGCAAGAGATTGCGATGACATATGATGACGTGCGCAGGTGTTGTAGTGCTGTCCCATTATTAGGGGTACATTTTAAAGCCCCTCACACTCTATTTCAAGGGCCAAGGGGAAGGGGTAGGGGTACAAAATAGAATTAGGATTGGGCCTTATGTCTCTTTCAACATAAATAGATTTTAAATAAGTAACTCTGCAACCACTGAATTCGATCACTATTACTAAAAAAAACTAATTTTATTTAACGCTATAAATACAGAAAATTTAATATATTACATAAAAATATTAATAATAGCAACAGACATTAAAAAGTGCTTTACAGACAGAGTTAAAAAGGTGATAAATACAGCAAAACATTTGCATCATAATTTGAAACGTTGTGACAAAAGACGGATTGATTGAGGTAAATACTAATACAACAGATCTACTCTAAACTTATTATGGCTCAATCCAAATTCTACCCCCTAGCCCTTTCCCTTACCCCTCGTTTTGCACGTTCAAGTAAATGTCCCAATTCTCTTTAGCTTGAAGGCTTAGAGCTAAGGGGAAGAGCTAAATAGCCCTCGAAACAAAGATTTTTCAGGACCACACTCGAAAGGGGTAAGAAATTTTTCCAGACGCCATCTACAATGGCAAAATGGCTGCACACAGAAGACGCCAAAATTACTTCTTTGTCATTATTACGAATTTTTACAACAAACAAGCATGTGTTTTAATATATTCATAACCCCGTTCATGTTTTACCGTCATACTTTAAAAAAAAGCTAAAATCAAAAAGATAAATTTCGCGATCTATAATCCATAATAATAACTCTTTTATAGCAGTCCCACAACATCCTGTCACTCGAAAACACTCGAATACCCTTCAGAAAAGTCTAGTGACTGGGAATAAGCTTTTTACATTGTCTGGTATAATGTTAATGTAGATTTCGGCCTTCTGTGATTTCCTGAAGATATATACCAAAAAAAAAACAAACAACTGGAATAACTACAGCAGTCGAGATCGTCGATCTCATATGAAGCAAGATATTGCAATGACATATGATGACGTGTGCAAGTATTGTAGTGCTTTAATGCCAGAATAATTGTAGATGAACAAAATATTGTTTGTTTTGATTTATGTAATCACCATTTTTTTCTCTTTTTAAACATCTGTTTATTTGTGGCAGCAGATGAAACTATAATCTTAATGTTTTCAAATTCATTTTCCAAAACATTTATCTTCCACTGATTCTCTTTGAGTTTGTTTATATGTTGGATTTTCAACTGAACCACTTTATATGAAACTAATGACAGAACTTAACGGAAACCTCGATCAGATAACACTTCCTATTAGACTTCAGCATAATTTGTGTTATGTAGGGTCTCATAGAGATTCACGAATAAAAATTTGGCATCGGGACTTAAGATTCTAGACAATAGAATATTTTGTCATACACTGCAAAAAAAAAAAAAAAAATTCTTTACTTAGATTTTGTTGTCTCGTTTCTAGTCCAAATATCTACAAATTCTTAAATCAAGAAGCATTTTCCAGACAAGTAAAACAAGCTGTCTAGTTTTAAGAAATAATATCTCAAAATTAAGTAAGTTTTTCTTTAAAACGACCAAAATGATCTGCTAACGGAGGGAAGAAAAAAAAAAATCTTGTTCTTCTTTTTGATATAAGATTATTTAGTTGATCCCACTGGCAGATTATTTTGCTTTCTTTAAGGAAAAACTCACTTAATTTTGACACATTTTTTCTTTAAAAAAAATATTGCGATGACATATGATGACGTGCGCAAGTGTTTTAGTGCTGTCCCATTTCTAAGGGGTACATTTTGAAGCCCTTCACACATTGTTTCAAGGGCCAAGAGGAAGAGGAGGGTGTACAAAAATAGAATTGGGATTGGGCCTATATGTCATCTATATGAGACATTAATAAGAACCAGCTGTAGATTCCAGAACAAGTGTCCAGGGTAAGGCTGTTCTCTAAATTGATTGCAAAATTGCTCATGTTTAATTTATACATGCAGGGTTTTATTCCAAAGGAAAATACTGTAAGTCAATGTGAAATGTTTCCTTGAAAAGTAACTGAAATAAAATATAAAACTGAAATTTCAAGCCCTGTTTATTTTGTATGCACTAAAAAGTATAATTGTAGGGATTTGGTTTGAATGCACTAGAATAATAATGATAATAACTTGCTCTGCTTTTGAAACAACTGCAGTAATGGATGTTGAACATAATGTAGCCTTTGATTTAATGTAACAATACTTTTTATTTGATGATTGCACACTAAAATATCTCAACAGCATCACAAGAGTGCATTTGACCTTCAGTGTCCTGGTTAAAAAGCTTCCTCAAAAGTACGTTCTGGTACAAATTTGTCTAGTTTTGAGGCAAAAAGTGAATATATTTGTGTATAGGAAAAAAAAAAGGTAATGTGTCCAGAGGGTGGGCAGTCTGATATTAACCACAGGGCTTGACCTTTACTTCAACAATCTATGTTGAATATGCACCATCAAAGTGACTCACGCATAGCCCAACCACAGCTGTACTGTGACACCATGTTCCATTTTTTTTTCTAAATGAAAAGGCTAGGTCGCTTAGACCTGCAGGACACAAGGTTACCCTACTCGTTCCGAGCAGCGTTCATTAAAAGCTCTTCACCATATTCTTCAGCCCACAGACGAGGTCATGGATGCTAGTTATAACTCACCCACCCATCTATAGAAGCTCCTCTTGCAGCATATACGCTGGAAATTTTAGATCTCTTCTTTAGCAGAGGAGCCTAAATGCCGGAATAATTGTAGATGAACATAATATTGTTTGTTTTGATTCATGTAATCACCATTTTTTTCTTTTTAAATATCTGCAACGTGTATTTAATTTGTTCATTTGTGGCAGCAGATGAAACTATATTCTTAATCTTTTCAAATTCATTTTACAAAACATTTATCTTCCTCTGATTCTCTTTGAGTTTGTTCATATGGTGGATTTTCAACTGAACCACTTTATATGAAACTAATGACAGAACTTAACGGAAACCTCAATCAGATAACACTTTCTTTTAGACTTCTGTCATATACTGCAAAAAAATGCTTTACTTAGACTTTGTTGTCTCGTTTCTAGTATAAATATCTACAAATTTTTAAATCAAGAAGCATTTTCTAGACAAGCAAAACAAGTTGTCTAGTTTTAAGAAATAATATCTCAAAATTAAGTGAGTTTTTCTTTTAAAACAACCAAAATGATCTGCCAACGGGGGTAAGAAAAAAAACCTTGTTCCTCTTTTTGATATAAGATTATTTAGTTGATCCCACTGGCAGATTATTTTTAATTTCTTTAAGGAAAAAATCACTTAATTTTGACACAATGTTTCTTAAAAAGGCGGTTCATTCCGCTGTGGCGACCCCGGATTAATAAAGGGAATAAGCCGAAAAGAAAACGAATGAATGACAGTTTCTTTAAAAAAAAAAAGAGCCAATATGTTTTGCTTTCTAAAAATGAGTATTGATTTAAGAATTTTGAGATATTTTTAAAACAAAATACAGCATTTTTGCAGTGTAGTGCACGACTACTGATGCCATGTCTGCAACGCTTAATGATGTCAAACAGAAAGTCTTTTACCCCATCTATAGAAGCTCCTCTTGCAGCATGTATAATATAAATAAGGATCATGTTGCCTTAGTTCACTTTATCCCCTAGCTCAGTGGTACCGGGCCGCACAAAAAAAATCATTAATTATTTCTGTCTTATTTATTATCTGAGTATGAACAATCTTTTATTTTGAAAAGACTTTTATTTTGAAAAATGACAGTATTCTTTCCCTTACATCGCGGTCACTTGGGTGCCCAAATTTAACCCACAAGCAGCAAAATGAGTAAGAAACAGGCGTCTTTAGAAAGTTTTTTGCTAAGGGAAAAAGGCCAAGTGAAGGACCCGTGAACTGCCAAGGAATAGATCTGCAACCAACTTGTCAACAAATCAGGTGAATCCACCATGTCTGTGCAAGAAGATCAACTGATGGAGATCGCAAATTAATCGCATCCTTTTAGAGGGCGTTCACATATCGCGTATTTCTAGAGTCTCCACAAGTTTGATGTTTCAAGTAGAGGTGCGCGGCTTGCGCGCACAAGCGGCGTGACGCGCTCGCACCAAGGAACCCCGGGCGACAAGCGCACCGCGAGTCACGTGACAGGAAATGACCGATCAGCTTCAGCTTGTATGGAATATTCACATTTCGGTAAGACTAATTTACTCAGACAAACACAGTACACACAAACACTGCAGTCCTTTGTACTTTTCATCATAAATAAAACTTGTAGCAGAGTGACAGCAATGTTTTGTCAGCTTGTTATCCTCTGAGAAAACAGTTGATGGTCACATAGCAACCTAGGAAACACCCCCAAACCCCCGCAATAAAATTGTCAAGCATTGACCGCTCCGCGGTGATAAAAAGGTTGAGGACCACTACCCTAGCTGACCCCAGTGAGTCTCACTGATTCGCCTCGCAGCAATCCTCACACTAATTGATGGAGCATAAAAAATAACATGCAAGTAGTAAATTGTGAAAGCCTATATTATTTTTTCCCTTACACACCAGTGTGAATACTGACATTTTTGTTATTGAATTTCAAATAGGGTCAATTTAAAGGCCAAAGGCTTCTGTTTTTCAGTTACAAATGGGCTTAAAAATGTGTTACAAATGTGTTTGTAGAAATAGCTTTGATTACCCAAAGTTACCAGATTTTATTTTATGCCAGAATGAGTTAGAATATTAAATAAACATCATGTTCTGCAAAGATCAAACATTTCTTACCACAAGAATATTAAAATAAAAAAAAATAAAAAAGTTCTATGCATTGCTAAGAACATATTTTGGACAACATGATTTTCTCATTATTCAGGTTCCAGATTTTTAATAGTTGTATATTAGTTGTATAATAGTTGTGAATTCATAAGCATTTCTATTACATGTTCAGCCTTGCATTTGACAACCAAAAAAAAAAAAAAAAAAAAGTCTACAGGACTGTGTCCCTTTGCATGATGCTTACAGCTCCTGGTTTTACATGCATATAGAGCATTTTAGGAACTTCATGGTTGGTAAATGTCACAAATCATTACAAACATGTATATACAATTGAAGTCAGAATTATGAGCCCCCGTTTTAATTTGTTTTCTTTTTTTAAATATTTCCCAAAATATGTTTAATGCTGTGTTTAAATCGGGAACATTTGAGTTTACTCGCTTCATTCGCGCGTTAACCCCTGCTTCATTTGTGCGTCAAATGCACTTCAGAACAGACGCGGATTTGCGTGATGGGCAGGGCTTCTGTCTGCCCGGTGACTCTAGCTTCATGCTAAATGGCTAACATGGATTTTAATAAGAAATGACGCGAATGTCTTTGCGTTTGCATTGACTTAACATGTAAATCACTCACGCTTGACATGCCTTCCGCGTCTGGTGTGAACACAGCATAACAGAGCAAGGACATTTTCACAGTATGTCTGATAATGTTTTTTCTTCTGGAGAAAGTCTTATTTGTTTTATTTTGGCAAGAATAAAAGCAGTTTTTAATTTTTTAAAAACCATTTTAAGGTCAAAATTATTAGACCCTTTAAGCTATTTTTTTTTCGAAAGTCGACTGAACAAACCATCCTTATACAATAACTTGCCTAATTACCCTAACCTGCCTAGTTAACCTAATTACCCTAGTTAAGCCTTTAAATGTCAGTTTAAGCTGTATAGAAGTGTCTTGGAAAATTTCTAGTAAAATATTATTCACTGCCATCAAAGCAAAAGATAAAATAAATCAGTTATTAGAGATGAGTTCTTAAAAATATTATGTTTGTAAATGTGTTGAAAAAATGTAACAGAAATTAAGGGAAAAAATAAACAGGGGTAAGTAATTTTGACTTCAACTGTATATATGCACATATTTTACAGTGTTTAAGATGACATTAAATACCGAGTATCCAGTACATTCTACCATACTAAAGAAAGCATAGTCATTTCTGAAGCATCACCTCTATTTCACACTAGAGATGAGTTACTTCTCACCCGGATAGCACATATTCACTTAACAATTCAAATGTGATGATTTCCAGCATTAAGATCCTATTTAGCAGCCATAAGGGAGGTTTGCTCACGTGACGGGTTTCCCACAGGATTGAGATTGTCTGAGCACAGGCAGAAATGAGACACTTCAAGCTTTGCACGCTGCTTAATTTGATCTACTTGAGATTGCGACTTCCTACACTTGGTGTAATTAACGTCTGATGTGACTAATTAGGTTGACGGTGAGAAAAAAAAAAAGGGGGAAAAACGGAAGAGAGTCTTAAGCCCTAGTCTTGGTCGGCGTTCAGTCGCTGAAGATGGCAAGGATTGTAAATATTGTCCCCGTTGACTGATTACAGCGAACTGCTTGTCGTGGGGTTTTTATTAGTACGCTAATGAGAGGCGCCGATGACAGTCTGCCTGAAACGAGAGCAATAAGAATCTCAGATTCTCAAAAATCCATCTGTAAATGTTATGCATAATGCTGCAATCCATTCAACGTAGAATCACCGACTTTCTACTTTTAAACGAGCTCCTTTTCAATATCAGATGCTTGTGTTGAAATGTGTTACTTCATTTTGTTTAAATGTGGGTGTGTGACATCATAGAAACTTGGAAGAACCGAAAGAGATGTGCATCCCTAATGATAAATAGTCACTTTTAAGCAAATGGGTGAGTGTTTACATTAGCTGACTTGGTTTACAACTAAAGTGTTAAGGGATAGGGTTCAATTCAATACAAATTTAATTATATAGTGCGTTTCACATTAATTATCGTTCCAAAGAAGCTCCACAAAGGTGCACATGATTACATTACAGACACACACAGGATACAGGTGGGTACAAATCGATTTTCTGTGTTAATAATTGTACACCTGCAAAATTTGGTTGTATGTCTAGAGACTTGTTTACAACTCAATTCCTGCTAAACACACAATCCCACTGCCATATTCCTTTCATCCGCCATTTAAACTAGATATAGACTAGCAATATACTGTATACAGTGCATCCGGAAAGTATTTATAGCGCTTCACTTTTTTCAAAATGTTTTATGTTACAGCCTTATTCAAAAATGGATTAAATTAATGTATTTCCTCAAAAGTCTACACACAATACCCCATAATGACAATGTGAAAAAAGAGTTTTTGAAATTGTTGCAAATTTATTAGACATAAAAACCTGACAAATCACATGTACATTAGTATTGTCAGCCTTTGCCGTTAAACTCTAAACTGAGCTCAGGTACATTCTGTTTCTACTGATCATTCTTGAGATGTTTTAGCAGCATAATTGGAGTTCACCTGTGGTAAATTCAGTTGATTGAACATGATTTGAAAAGGCATACACCGGTCTATATAAGCTCCCAGGGTTGACAGTGCATGTCAAAGCACAAACCAAGTATGAAGACAAAGGAATTGTCTGTAGACCTCAGAGACAGGATTGTCTCAAAGCACAAGGCTGGGGAAGGTTACAGAAAAATGTCTGCTGCTCTGAAAGTTCCAATAAGCACAGTGGCCTCCATCATCTGTAAGTGGAAGATGTTTAGGACCACCAGGACTCTTGCTAGAGCTGGCCGGCCATCTAAGCTGAATGATCAGGAAAAGGACCTTAGTCAAGGAGGTGATCAATAACATGATGGTCACTCTGTCTAAGATCCAACATTGTTCTGTGGAGAGTGAAGAACCTTACAGAAGGACAACCATCTGTGCAGCAATCCACCAATCAGGCCTGTATGGTAGGTGGCCAGACGAAAGGTTCTCCCTACCTGGAATTTGCCAAAGGACATCTGAAGGACTCTCAGACCATAAGAAATAAAATTCTCTGGTCTGATGAGACTAAAATTTAACTCTTTGGAGTGAATGCCAGGTGTTACATTTGGAGAAAACCAGGCACCGCTCATCAAAAGGCTAATACCATCCCTACAGTGAAGCATGGTGGTGGCAGCATCATGCTGTGGGGATGTTTTTCAGCAGCAGGAACTGGAAGACTAGTCAGGATGGAGGGAAAGATGAATGCAGCAATGTGCAGAGACATCCTGAATGAAAACCTGCTTCAGAGTGCTCTTGACCTCAGATTGAGGTGATGGTTCATCTTTCAGCAGGACAATGACTAAAGCACACCGCCAAAATATCAATGGAGTGGCTTCACAACAACTCTGTGAATGTCCTTGAGTGGCCCAGCCAGAGCCCAGACCTAAATACTATTGAACATCTTTGGGGAGATCTGATAAATGGCTGTACACTGTCGCTGTCCACCCAACCTGATAGAGCTTGAGAGGTACTGCAAAGAGAAATGGGCAAAAATTCCCAAAGACAGGTATGCCAAGCTTGTGGCATCATATTCAAAAAGAAAATATTCATCAACAAAGTATTGAGCAAAGGCTGTTAATACTTTTGTACATGTGTTTTCTCAGGATTTTAATTTTGAATAAATTTCACTGTATGTGTACATGCTCAAATGCATTTGTTTCCATGCGATTGGTCGGTTAGATATTTGCATCAATAATGAGCTGAAACAGCTCAATCTCAAGACGAAACATAACGATTTTATGCAATGTTTGAAAAGTGGCTAATTCGTACAATTCATAAGTTTTCAATCATATGAAAAGATTTCCTTTTTAAAAGGAGGCATTCCCCTTAACCCTACCCCTCATAGTAGCTGATTGTACTAAAATGCACCAATGAGATTGTACAAATGAAAAAGAATTTGCCACTAAATCAAACAATTACAAACTGCTGTGAGATTGTGTTTGGCTGAACAGGGAAAAAGTTTCAACCCCACATCTGACTGTGAACAGCATATGTCATTATTTTAAACGTAAAATGCTGCACCTTTAACAAACCTAAACTCCCACACTAGTTATTCTTCCATTATAGACACAACGTCAAGGGCATGACAGATATCTGCCTGTGTACTCTTTCTGAATTCTGCTAATGGCTTTTAAGACAAGTAAAACGTCATGTAAAGTGTCTTTAATTAAAGCTAATGTAATTGACAGCGCAAACCAATAAAACACATCCTAAGCTGCTGACTCTGAATGGAGGGGAGAGAAACCCCTGATGAGGCCTCAGATTGCTTAGTCCTTCTAATGCGCATATATATATATATATATATATATATATATATATATATATATATATATATATATATATATATATATATATATATATATATATGTATAGCTAGATATTTTTAACTATAGAAGAACATTTATATAATTTCTAAAGACAACTGCATATGCTTAAGAAAAATAAATAAACAATCGAGTAAGTAATTAAATGAAATATGCACTCACCGGCCTTTTTATTAGGTACACCTGTCCAACTGCATGTTAACGGAAATTGCCAGTCAGCCAATCACATGGCAGCAACTCAATGCATTTAGGCATGTAGGCATGGTCAAGAAGATCTGCTGCAGTTCAAACCGAGTATCAGAATGGGAAAGCAAGGTGATTTAAGTGACTTTGAACGTGGCATGGTTGTTGGTGCAAGATGGGCTGGTCTGAGTATTTCAGAAACTGCTGATCTACTGGGATATTCACGCACAATCATCTCTAGGGTTTCTCTGGATCAAATATCCAGTGAGCGGCAGGTTTGTGGGCGCAAATGCCTTGTTGATGCCAGAGGTCAGAGGAGAATGGTCAGACTGGTTTGAGCTGATGGAAGGCAACAGTCACTCAAATAACGACTTCTTACAACCGAGGTCTGCAGAAGAGCATCTCTGAATGCACAACACGTCCAACCTTGAGGTGGATGGGCTACAGCAGCAGAAGACCACACCAGGTGCCACTCCTGTCAGCTAAGAACAGGAAACTAAGGCTCCAATTCACACAGGCTTACCAAAATTGGACAATAACAGGTTGGAAAAACGTTGCCTGATCTGATGAGTTTTGATTTCTGCTGCGACATTTGGATGGTGGGGTCAGAATTTGGCATCAACAACATGAAAGCATGAGCCCCTTTCACACATACAGACCTTTCCGGAAAATTACCGGCAAATTTCCGGAAAGGTTGTATGTGTGAACAAGTCCTTTTTGAAAATACCGGTAAATTCGTTCTGGCTATTTTCCGGAAAGAGAAGTTGTAACATTACCGGCAATTTGCCGGAATGCTGCGCTGTGTGAACGCAGAAGGAATATTTCCGGAATAAGCGCGTGCACGTCTAGAACGTGCTGACGTAAGACTTCTGCTTTAGCCAATCACAACAGTCAGACGCATTCACGTCCGCGCGGTTTGTGAGAATAAAAGCCTTTGAATATTTTTCCAGACGCATTTAGCTGCTAGAAGTTAGTCAGATCACGTTTATATGTTCTTCTTAATGCCAACTGTGTAAATAATCATCGATAAGATGCTTATGATAAGCCGTTGTTTGTTTACCTTCAAGCTTTGCGTGTGCCCATGAAACAGCCTGTGAGCGCCAGCACACACACATCTCGACATGCGAATATGATCCTGTGAAAGTTGTTTACAATATTGATCATCAAAAGAGTTTGTAATTTAGTCAAATGTTTACAAATACAAGTGCAGCCGTTTAAAGCTCATTTGTGGTGAATGATGTCAGAATTTACCGGTATTTTGGAATGGATGTGTGAATGCTCTTTTCCGGAAAATTTCCGTAACGTCCTCGCCTGTGTGAACAGCGCTTTTTTGTATATACCGGTAAAGTCGTTCCAGAAAATTTCCGGATATTTACCGGTATCACTGTGTGAAAGGGGCTATGGATCCATCCTGCCTTCAGGCTGCTGGTGGTGGTGTGATGTTGTGTGGGATATTTTCTTGGCACACTTTGGGCCCGATAGTACCAATTGAGCATCGTGTCAACACCACAGTCTACCTGAGGATTGTTGCTGACCCTGTCCATTTCTTTATGACCACAGTGTACCCATCTTAACTACTTTCTGCAGGATAACGCGTCAAGGGATAAAGCACAAATCATCTCAGACTGGTTTCTTGAACATGACAATGAGTTCACTGTACTCAAATGGCCTCCACAGTCACCAGATGTCAATCCAATAGAGCACCTTTGGGATGTGGTTGAACAGGATATTCACATTATGCATGTGCAGGAGTCAAATCTTCAGCAACCACATAATGTTATCATGTCAATATAGACCAAAATCCCTGAAGAATGTTTCCAGTACCTTGTTGCATCTATGCCACAAAGGATTAAGGCAGTTCTGAAGGCAAAATGTGGTCCAACCTGGTACTAGTATAGTGTACCTAATAAACTGCATGTAAGGTAATACATTTGTCAATGAAAGAGGGATTTATTGTAAGACATTTGAACAAGCAGAAGAAACAATGAAATGTTGACATATGTTGTTTAAAATGTATTTTACTATTGTATAAAACTATTTTTGCAGACAAAGGAACATTTCAAAGTACCCCTTGTATTTTTTTTATTCTTTCTTTTTTTCTGGAGAAAGTCTTATTTCTTTTAGTTGGGCTGGGATAACAGCAGTTTTTAAATTTTAAACAATTTTAAGGTCAATATTTTCAACCCGTAGTAAGAAACAGATTTTTTATTTCAATTGGTTACAGAACTTGTCTAGTTAACATAATAACCTAGTTATGTCTTTATTGCACTTTAAGTTGAATTATAGTAATAAGAAAAAATAATATAAATAATAAAAATAAGTAAGCAAAATAAGTAGAAGAAATATTATCAGTGTTTGGCAAGCTACTTGAAAAATGTAGCTAAGTCAGATGCTACTTTATTTAAAATGTAACTTACTGTAACTACACTAAAAGCTACTCTTTTGGAAATGTAGCAAGCTAAGCTAAAAGCTACTTCGCAAAAGTAACTTAAGTACATCTTAGCTATTTTTGCAGTTTTTATATTTAAACTGAAGCAACTTAAATCTAAGTTAATCATATTTTAGTGATCAATATAACTGTCAATGAAACAAATGAGGCATAGTTGTTCAGTTAAATTATTTACAACAAATAATATGCGGTACCAAACAGAAACAAATGATAGTAAATGACATCAAAAACTAAAACAAAATCCAATGATTATTATAACGTATACTATGTATGGTTGGCGATGTCACTGACCAGAGCGAGAGGTGGCAGTAGCGCATCAAAAAGTTTAATGTCGACTACCATAAAACAGGAAGAGGAAATCATCATTCTCACCACCATATGGATTTACTTTCATCGGCTAGACACCGGCCTCACAGCTCCGTAAATGTTGGTGCCATCACTTATTGATCTACTATCAGTAAATGTAGCTTGTTTGGATTCTACTACGCTACTTGATTAAAAAAATAGCTTTGGTAATACATAGCTATTTGATTTAGAAAGTAGCAACGCTACCGCCACACAACTGAGAAACGTAGATAAGCTAGTCACTGCTCAACACTGAATATTATGTATTATGTTTTAATATGTGTCAATAAACTTTAGAAAACTATTTAGAATTTTAATAATTCTTAATAAAATAAATAATTGTAATTTTTAATATTATTGATAAATAGAAATAAATTTTCATTTTTTAAATAATTATAACTTCACAAGAGGGTTTATAATTTTGACTTCAAATATATATATATATATATATATATATATATATATATATATATATATATATATATATATATATATATATATATATATATATACACATTTATATATACATATATTTCTATTATCATTACAGTCATGTCAATAATTGAGCAATTCCATATTATATTAATAAATGCATAGCATTTCAAGCTGATTTTAGCCATAAATTGCTAGTGTGTTGGGCTATCACTTGATGTTCTAACAGTTTCTGGGGGGTCTTAAAAAATGGTGTTGTAGGTCTTAAATCTTGTGTAAACAGGTCTCAATATTCCTTTGTTCATGTATTGCTACCCAATCTGGCCAAAACCCTTACAAACACTGAACTTTAAACCTTTTATTTTTAAAAGGTCATTTTAACTCTATTTATCATAATGGTGTAATTATTTTCCTTACAATAGTATTTCTTTAAAAGTTCTCTATATATTTACGGCTGAGGACACTGACCTGATTGTTGTGCATAGATTTAGTTTAAATCTAATTTAAGAAATAAAATCAAAAATATTTCATTTTTTTGTATTATTAAATTTATTAAGTTGTAATATGTTTTTTGATAGGGCAAACACAAATCTTTTACATCTGGGCCATTCGAAAAATTCCTTAGCCTTTAGCCCTCTATGAGTTTAAAATTCCATTCATAATGGTCTTAATGTCGGTGAAACTTGCAGAAATTCTGTCAAAACAAAATATGAATCCTAAAGCAAAAACTAGTTGATTCAATTCAATTCAGTTCAGCTTTATTTGTATAGCGCTTTTACAATGTAGATTGTGTCAAAGCAGCTTCACATAAATGGTCATAGTAACTGGATCAGGGTTGTTCAGTTTTTAGTGTTTAAGTTCAGTTCAGTTTAGCTCAGTTCAGTGTGGTTTGAAATCATTACCGAGAGTCCAAACACAGAAGAGCAAAGAGAGTTGATCTACTGATCACACCTGTCAACCCTCCCGTTTTTCCCGGGATTCTCCCATATTTTACAGTTCTTTCCCGCTATCATCCCGTAAAGATATTTTCCCGTATTTCTTCTGTAGTTTCAGTCTTTTTCTGAAGGGTGGCAAGAAACATTAAAGAGCTGAGACTCCCTATACGCAACCCATACTGCCAGAGACCCCCTTGCTCCTATATGCAAGTGTGTTCTGTGCTTTCACTTTGTTTAGGCACGAAAACACTTCAAAATAAGTATAAAAATTAGGCACGATTATAAAATTATTAGGCACGATTCCCCTTCCTGTACTTTACAGGTGCCGTCACCCCTCCTATGCAATCCTTAAAACAGTCATATTATGGTGCATGACTGTCAGCTGACGTGCTCCATAGTGATAAATAGAGGCTGTTTCCCCAAACCGATTCTGTTTACGCGATTTGAAGCGGAGCGAAAGACCGGCTTTTGTGTGCGTCTTTAAACAGACATATCCAAACATAATTAAAAATAATGACATCTAAAGATGTTGATCTTGGTGCTTGTTTGTTTTTTCAAACACAACTAATTTCGTCTTAAATGAGCATAAAAAGTCAGGAAAGCAGTCGAATGCTTTCATTATATTGTTAGATGTGTGCATTTTTAAAGTGACACCTGTTATTTAATGCAATCAAACAAAACAATCTAAATAAATAAGATTCATTCGTTGCTTTTTAATCAGAATGTGTAAGTTATAGAGTGAAGAAAAGGTTAATGAGATTTAATAGCTTAATTTTATTTCATTATAACAGCTATTAATTTAAATAGCTGAACTTTTTGCTAATTTATTTGCTGCTAATGTATTTATTTCTTTTTCTTTTATAAATAATAATAATAATAAAACATATTACTGACCATTTAACTGTTTATTTACAATGAAACAGCTCCAAATGAACATATTTAGTAATTTGGGGATGTTTTTCAAGGGGGGGGGGGGGGGGTCCCTTATTATGGTGGCCATATCCCTTATTTTCACATCCCAATGTTGACAGGTATGCTACTGATGAACAACTGATATACCACCTTGCTACCTTACTATAATACCAAGCTACTACACAATACGCAAGCGTATGGAATGGCTTTGCTTTATTCCCAGCAAAACTGCAAAACAGCCACACAGCGCACACAGAGGACAAGAACACACGACTGCCTGAGCGAGGGAGGAGCTCTGTGTTACTGGATGAATAACAACCTCAAGACGTCAGATGCCTTGTCACACACTGTCTCGCATTTCTCCTGCATTTTTCTCTCTCCCTTTCTCGACGTGCATTTTTTCCTTGCTTTTTTTGCATCTCCTGTTTTTGTCTTTGAAAGCAGGCAGCACTGGCTGACAGCGACACTTACAGCACACTGGAAATATGTGACAGAAACCCGGAGAATGCTCACAAAACACATATTTGGCATGACTTCAATAAAGCGTGTTCTTTTGTGCTAACACCCCGTTACTTCCCTTCTCCTCTCTTACGGCCGTGTTGCACTCACCTCATTAGGTGTGCCTGGAGAGAGGAGGTGAGACGGTTACTGTGACAACCGGAGAGATAGCGAGACAGGGGGAAAGCTAAGCGTGTCTGCGCTAGACTCGGAGAGTGTGATGTGTCAGGTGTGTGACTTGGACAAGAACTGTATCCTGTTCGTATCAGAAGAATAAAGCGAAGGAAAGGTGCAACAAAGATGTCAGCTTCGAAATAAACGCCGTCTCAGCCGTCATTCCTAGCCTCTTTACGGCAACGGTGATGTTTAAAGGAATTGCTTTCTTACTATTAAATCAGCCTCTGTTTATTTTACACTCATCCTCTTTGAAATCATGTTGTTGATTTTTGTTGTTGTTTAATGGAAGTAGTGCCATACTGTAGGTTTGTGTGCAAAAACAATCTCACAATGCAAAAATATCTACGTTTTTATCCAAATACTGTATGCTAATTACATTTACATGGCAACTGGAATATTGCATAACACGCTTGTCATTCCATTTCTATTTCCAACCAATTAGGCGAAGAAAATCGTCAAATTAGGCAAAATTGTCACCTCCTTGTAATACTGAGCCACTTTGATGATGGACTTTGGCTGAAGGATTTTAGAATGACCAAACCAGAATTTCAGGTGTTACACAATGTGCTCAGTTCCATGGTTTGTCCGTTAATGCAGTCCCATCATGCCCATTTTTGTTATCACATGATCTGTTGAAACAAAATCACATGACTTTTCTGACGTGTTCTTCAAAATCTCAGTTAAGTCCACATGCAAATCTATGTTTTCATCCAAAGATGCTAATTAGATTTACGTGCAAAACTGGAATATTGCATAACACATTTGCGCTTAACATTCCATTAAATGAGCCAAAGAGAACAACATCCTCATGTCTTTGTGATACTGAACCACTTTGATGATGGATTTTGGCTGAGGGAGTTTAGATTGACCAAACCAGAATTTCAAATGTTTTACAATGTGCCCGTTCCAATAGTTTGCCCATTAATGCCACCCTATTACGCCCATTGTTGTTGTCACATGATCTGTTGAAACAAAAATCACATGAATGTTTTGATATTGCTCTTCAAAATCATGATTTTCTTCATTTATTTATTTGAAATGCATAGTTCATAGCTGCCAAAGACCTTTGAAAAAAGTTTGGTTTACAATGCAAAACTATCTGTTTTCATCCAAAGATGCTAAATAGATTTAAGTGGAATATTGCATGTGATTTGCGACTCCAATTCCATTGAATGAGCCAAAGAGAACAAAATCCTTAGTCCTGGTAATACTAAACCACTTTAAAGATGGACTTTGGCTGAGGAATTTTAGAATGACCAAACTAGAATTTCAGATGTTTCACAAAGTGCTCAGTTCAATGGTTTGTCCGTTAATGCAGTCCCATCATGCTCATTTTTTTTATCACATGATCTGTTGAAACAAAATCACATGACTTTTCTGACGTGCTCTTCAAAATCTCAGTTGAGTCCACATGCAAATCTATGTTTTCATCCAAAGATGCTAATTAGATTTACGTGCGAAACTGGAATATTGCATAACACATTTGCGCTTAAAATTCCATTAAATGAGCCAAAGAGAACAACATCCTCATGTCTTTGTGATACTGAACCACTTTGATGATGGACTTTGGCTGAGGGAGTTTAGATTGACCAAACCAGAATTTCAAATGTTTTACAATGTGCTCGTTCCAATAGTTTGCCCATTAATGCCGCCCTATTACGCCCATTTTTGTTATCACATGATCTGTTGAAACAAAATCACATGAATGTTTTGATGTGCTCTTCAAAGTCATGATTTTCTTCATTTATTTATTTGAAATTCATAGTTCATAGCTGCCAAAGACCTCTGAAAAAAGTTGGGTTTGCAATGCAAAACTATCTATGTTTTGATCCAAAGATGCTAAATAGATTTAAGTGCAAAACTGGAATATTGCATGTGATTTGCGACTCCAATTCCATTGAATGAGCCAAAGAGAACAAAATCCTTAGTCCTGGTAATACTGAACCACTTTAAAGATGGATTTTGGCTGAGGAATTTTAGAATGACCAAACCAGAATTTCAGATGTTTCACAATGTGCTCAGTTCCATGGTTTGTCCGTTAATGCAGTCCCATCATGCTCATTTTTTTTATCACATGATCTGTTGAAACAAAATCACATGACTTTTCTGACGTGCTCTTCAAAATCTCAGTTGAGTCCACATGCAAAACGATCTATGTTTTCATCCAAAGATGCTAATTAGATTTACTTGCAAAACTGGAATATTGAATAACACATTTGTGCTTCCAATTCCACTGAATGAGCCAAAGAGAACAACATCCTCATGTCTTGGTAATACTGAACCACTTTGATGATGGACTCTGGCTGAGGGAGTTTAGATTGACCAAACCAGAATTTCAAATGTTTTACAATGTGCTCGTTCCAATAGTTTGCCCATTAATGCCGCCCTATTACGCCCATTGTTGTTGTCACATGATCTGTTGAAACAAAATCACATGAATGTTTTGATGTGCTCTTCAAAGTCATGATTTTCTTCATTTATTTATTTGAAATTCATAGTTCATAGCTGCCAAAGACCTCTGAAGTTGGATTCACAATGCAAAACTGTCTGTTTTCATCCAAAGACGCTAAATAGATTTACGTGCAAAATAGGAATGTTGCATGTGATTTGCGATTCCAATTCCATTGAATGAGTCAAAGAGAACAAAATCCTTAGTCCTGGTAACACTGAACCACTTTGATGATTGACTTTGGCTGAGGGATTTTAGACAGACCAAAACAAAATTTCAAATGTTTTACAATGTCCTCTGCCTGATATTTTGTCCATTAATTAAATCCCATCAAGCCCATTTTTGTGATAACATAATCTGTTGAAACTAAATCACATGATTTTTTTGATGTGCTCTTCAATATAATGTTTTTATTATTTTTCTTAATTGAAGTTCATAATTGAAGTTCATGTTCAAGTAGTACACAGCTTTGTGTGAAAAAAACAACCTCAGTTGTGTCTTCAATGCAAAACCATCTATGTTTTTAACCCAAATTGCGAACCAGATTTACAAGCAAAACTGGAAACATTCCTTCAAGAGTCAATTGCATCGCATCCTGGCACATTTGCTATTTACATGACAGACTTTGTAAGTGGAAAAACTGAACGCTTCACTAGTGAGAAAATAGTTAAACAGACCATCGGCAGCGCGAGGATAAAGAACGAGCCTCCTCCATTCGGCCTCTTTACTTTACTTTTACTCTTTACTCCTTTACTTTTGTGGAGTAAAGAAACACTGTTGTACGCACTCCACTGAAGACATCCATTAGCCTACATATTTAATTTTGTTGGGCTCAAATATTTGTTGCAAAACTATTTCTAAATTCAGTTCCAGCAAATTAATAAATGAACAATAATAACGAAGTGTGATCAAAAAATTTAGTTGTTTTCAAACACACGTCCTATTCTTATGCCCAATATAATGAGGTAAACGTCTCCAAAAACCAACAAGTGGACAAATCTAAACGTTATATTTGTTTTTATTAAAACAAATATAAACATGCATATAATAAACAATACTGCTAATAATAACAACATTATACAAATGCAAATTATCTTGAATGAACTGAAAAAAGACGTATTAGGTAGCGATTTTTATATTTATGTAGAAAATTATATTTTTTGTAACATTTTAATCCTTTATTTTTTTCATATGCAAAGATATTTGTGTATTGCTGTACATCTTGTGCGTATTAAGCAATGTGTAACTGTTTGAACTTGCATAGGTGCGGCATAACACGCACTGCGGTAGGCAGCTTTTACCAGGTCGATAGCTAATAGGAATAGTCTATTTCAGTGCTTTAAAATATCAACGTGCCAACAATGTGCCCTAACACACCTCCTTTTTAGACCAACACACCCATAAGTGCACAAAGTAGTGCAAATGGATGTGCAATTCAAACAACATGGTGCAAAATGTAAAAATTAGGATTGCGCTGGTCTGAAAATAGCAACAAATCGCACCATATATGTCTTGCACCTAATTGCGCCGGTTGCATGATAGGGCCCAAAGTTTTCTTTAACTTCTTCAATCAAATATCATACTATTGTGTCAAAGGTTCACAAAAACACATCAGTACTAATAATGTACGAATCATGTCTGTGAATGTAAATATTTAGGGAAAAAAATACACGTCTCAGTATATTAGATACACATGAAGACAATGCATTATTATGGCTACTCAAACAGGCCTCTCCAATTTAAATGTGTTCTAATTTAATTTGACATTGTCTCAGCTTTTTAATTGAGAGTAACTGACTTTGTTCGGGTCTTCTTGCAAAGTTCAGTAACGACACTGGACAAACACGATAAAACCAAATAATTAACACATTAAAGACCACTTGACAGACGTTTGTGTTTGATCAGGGCTAAAACTTTTTTTTCCTCTATTTTTAAAAACTGAATCTTATTTAAACACGAGTGACACTTATCATTGATACATCAAGCAGAAAATACATTTCAAAATCTGTTTAAACTGTATGACACCTTTATTTCAAGTGTGTGTGTGTTGATGGCTCTTGGCTATGACAGAGAGAGAGAGAGATGTCTTTATGACCCAGTGTAAAAGGTCAGGCAAAGCCTGGGGGAAAACAGAAGGACAGAGTGAGTGTCTCAACAGGAGGATTGAAACAGAGATGCTGCCCCCTATAGTGTGGATGACCTTAACACTGTGACGAGAATTCAGAGTCCTTAAAACCCACGCTTGTTTTCTTCTCTTTAACTATGCTGCTGCTCAAGACACACACACGCACATTCACACACACACTCCTACACTACGGACAATTTAGCCAACCCAATTCACCTGTACCACATGTCTTTGGACTGTGGGGGAAACTGGGGGACCCGGAGGAAACCCACGCGAACGCAGGGAGAACATGCAAACTCCACACAGAAACGCCAACTGAGCCGAGGCTCGAACCAGCGACCCAGTGACCTTCTTGCTGTGAGGCGACAGCACTACCTACTGCGCCACTATATTATATTATGAGATGATATATTTTGAGGTAAGCTGGGAACTTGTAAACATTGAATTCCATAGTGTCAGTCCGATGATCCCCCATGCTCCACTAGTGTCTGAAGGGAAAGCGTGTTCACATTTTACCAGATCCGGAACTACATATTTGGTGATGTATCATATCGATGATGACGCGTTCAAGCAAAAGATCCGAACCCGAACTCGATTCGTTTATTTGACTCATTTATTTGAGTAGTTTTAAACACGATGCAGGGCGAAGCAGTGGCGCAGTAGGTAGTGCTGTCGCCTCACAGCAAGAAGGTCGCTGGGTTGCTGGTTCGAGCCTCGGCTCAGTTGACGTTTCTGTGTGGAGTTTGCATGTTCTCCCTGTGTTCACATGGGTTTCCTCCGGGTGCTACGGTTTCCCCCACAATCCAAAGACATGCGGTACAGGTGAATTGGGTAGGCTAAATTGTCCGTAGTGTGTGTGTGTGAATGCCTGTGTGGATGTTTCCCAGAGATGGGTTGCGGCTGGAAGGGCATCCACTGCATAAAAAAACTTACTGGATAAGTTGCCGGTTCATTCCGCTGTGGCAACCCCGAATTAATAAAGGGACTAAGTCGACAAGAAAATGAATGAATGAATAAACACGATGCATTTTCGGATGTAAACCTCAGCTGGATGTTTACATTCACTTAGTGCTAAATGGAAGGTCATTTTCATTTTCAATGTTTTTCTAAGTAAATTTAGTTATATTTATACTCAAATCAAGAAAAAATTATTTTTCAATCCGTCAAGAACATTGAAACTTTCTAGTCTATGAAAATAATATTTAAAAGGGTGTTTACATATTTAAACTGGAAAAAAAAAGCTGATTTGGAGAGCAAAATTAGCATAAGTGCAAATTTCTGATCACATATTTGTCCTCGTTCCGCATATAGAGCGGTTCGGAGCAAAACGCCACTAGACTGACATTTCTAATGTGAGGGTGGGCTCACGCTGGGGGGAGAGCTGTCCAAATTTCATTGAAATCCTCCACTAAAAATGTCCTTTTCAAGACTAATTACTGTCAAAGCGGGTAACAGTCAGCAGAGACTGGCAGCAGGGCTCAGAGGTACACAGAAACGGGCGCAATGAGGGTGAGATTAATGCGCTGATAAAAACTTGTGCACTGTGCTTACACAAGAACGCCATCCCTGCGATCTCTGGCTCGCGTCAGCTCACGAGACTGAGATCGGCACCGGCCCATATGGTGCAGATCTTGTAACGTACGCACAGCTGTGCCCGTACGTAACTGGCAGACATTAGACAGAGGTCTCTCCAGATTGAATGAGATGTAATCAGATTAAGTAGCAGCTGCCACAGACGGCCCTTGTTGCTGTGTTTTATGAGCCTTCCTGTACATGTGTACGCACGCTCAAAGCCGCCAGACAAACGTCTGCGCAACGCTCTCTTAATGTTCTAGAGTGCCATTAACATACATTACAGGCTGCCAATGGAAGGGTGAAATGCGGTCAGTGGCGATGGATGAGCTCTCTGACAGTATTTATATGCTATCTCCTCTGCCAGCGCTAACCTTGCACGTGCTCTACTGGAAGTGTGAGCAGGCTTGGCTGATGGGCGTCGTAAGGCTCCAACCGTTTCCCATAAAAGCTGAGGGAAAGACACATGAGGCGCTGGGTTATGCTTTGATTATTCCGCAGAAAATGAGCCTGGCCCCTGTTCAAAGCATGGCCCATAAATCAGCCGCGTGCACAGTGAGTGACATCCAATTCCGTCTGCACATTCACATGACACGTTCATAGTTGAATCCTGAGGTGTGCAGGATCAAACGTTCGAGACTTTCTTTTAGAGTGTACTCTACTGACCGTGAACTTGTTCAGACTGAGGTTATTATAGTGTCACATTTTTAAAATTCGTCTTTAATGCCATGCTATTTTAAAGCTGCTGTACATTAATAATAATAATAAGAATGGTACTAAGAAAAAGAAGAATTTAGAACCTGTTAAAGTTGACCATACCCTGAATTTTTATGGACAGAATATCAAAGCGCAGCCTTGGGCTGGAGGGGGTCCGGTTCGAGGACCACAGGGTCTCATCTCTGTTATTCACATATGATGTTGTTCTGTTGGCTTCATCGAACATGGACCTTTAGTATGCACTGGGGCAGTTTAATGCCGAGTGGGAAGCGGTTGGGATGAAAACCAGCACCACCAAGTCCGAGGCTATGGTGCTCCACCTGAAAAACGTGGTTTGTCATCTTCAAGTTGGAGGAAAGTCCTTACCCCAGGTGAAGGAGTTCAAGTATCTTGTACACAAGTGAGGGAAGGATGGAACGTGAGATTGACAGGCAGATCGGCAGCAGTAATGCAGTTGATTTACTGGACGTGTGTTTTAAAGAAGAAGCTGAGCCGAAAGGCAAAGCTCTTGATTTACCGGTCAGTCTACACTCCTACTCTCACCTATGGTCATGAGCTTTGGGTCTTGACCAAAATGACGAGATATAAGCGGCCAAAATGATATTCCTTCGCATGGTGGCAGGGCGCACTTTTACAGATAAGGTGAAGAGCTCTGTCACCTGGGAGGAGCTCGGAGTACAGCTGCTGCTCCTCCACATTGAGAGAAGTCAGCTGAGGTGGATTGGGCATCTGTGCCGGATGCCTACCTAGGGAGGTGTTCCAGACATGTCTCACCGGGACGAGGCCTCGGGGAAGACCCAGGACATGCTGGAGGGACTATATCTCTCGGTTGGCTTGGGAACGCCTCGGGATCCTCCTGGAGAAGCTGGAGGAAGGGCCTGGGGTTGTCTACTAAGACTGCTGCCCCCGCTAAAGTGGTTGAAAATGAATGAATATCTTAAAATACATATGTGCTTTCCGTATATTTACTTCCAGATTTCATTTCAACACCAAAAAAAAAATGGTCTGCAAATGTAATTCTGCAGTTTAGCTAAATATCTTCTTTTATTAACATTATAAGCATTTTGAAATGATTTACGGCATATTGTCTGTTTTGGTCATGTAAATTAAAAATCAAAAACAATATTATGCAGGTAATGAGGTAAAAGAAGGTAATGAGCAGCCATTTTGCGAGTTTCTGTAGACATTTTCTCATCCATTGTATCGTTTGCAGCTACTTAATTGTCAATTCACTTTATTTAAATATAGAGTTCAAATTTTCAACTTCAACAGTTGCCAGAGCACACACCAAGGTCCCATAATTCAACTCAAAAGTGTAAATGAACAGAGAACACACACTGCAGGAAACATTTGATAACCAGATTTTATTTTCTCCAGCTCTTCTTTATAATCTTTCAAAGTCGATTCCATAGTGGGTGCCTTTTGACCTTCTTGCATATTTTTTTGTTTCCACCTTTGTCATGTATTGCTTTTAAAGAATCAATCTCATCATGCTTTTTAGGATCACTAGAATCGTACTAGCTGTTTTGTTAATGGTTAGAACTGTAGGAATGCAGACCTGAAGGGTCAGTGTTGAGCACCCAGCCAACTAAAAGACAGTAAATATGACTTTACAAACTGTATTGTAAATCAGTGGTCCTCAAACTGTGGTACCTCTACCACTAGTGGTACGCGGGCTTACTTCTAGTTGTACGCGGTGGAATTGATGACTAATGAAAAAAATTAATACAATTTTAATCATTTGATGTGTACGATAACATCAATTTGATCAGCATTGGTTGTTGTCTAAACCCTACGATTAAAGCGCTGTGCTTAGAATGTTTACTTTAGTGCATTGCATCATCAGCTGCTAAAAATCAATCCAATTGGTGCAGAACTATAGAAAAAGGCGCGTATCGCTTGTAGAGCATTGCGCCGGCACCGGTCTGTGGATCAATTGGTACCGGGCCACACAAAAAATCAATAATTATTTCCTTTTTATTTATTATCTGAGTCTGAACAATTTTTTATTTTGAAAAAAGACCATATGCTGTTGTTACATCTCGGTCACCTGAGCGGCAAAATTGATGCGGCGGTTCATATATTGCATCGTATTGTATTTGTAATACGGCGACACAGTGGCGCAGTAGGTAGTGCTGTCACCTCACAGCAAAAAGGTTGCTGGTTCGAGCCTCGGCTGGGTCTGTGTGGAGTTTGCATTTTCTCCCTGCGTTCGCGTGGGTTTCCTCCGGGTGCTCCGGTTTCCTCCACAGTCCAAAGACATCCAGTACTGGTGAATTGGGTAGGCTAAAATTGTCTGTAGTGTATGAGTGTGTGTGTGTGTATGTTTTCCAGAGATGGATTGCAGCTGGAAAGGCATCCGCTGCCTAAAAACATGCTGGATAAGCTGGCGGTTCATTCCGCTATGGCGACCCCGGATTAATAAAGGGACCAAGCCAACAAGAAAATGGATGAATGAATGTATTTTAATACTGGTCATTATGGTGGTACTTAAAGAGACAATTTTTTTCTAAAGTGGTACTTTAGAAGCACCACTGTTGTAAATAAATCATGTGGACATTTTTATATTAGTCAATAATATTACTAAAAATTATTTAAAAACTGAATAAATATAAATGTACACACATTTGCACAAGTAAATAAATAGACAAAACCATGGACTAAAAATCTGCGGAAATCTATGGATGCAGATTCCGTGTGGGCCTACCTATAGCCTATGTTTGTTATGAATAAATATGTTAAAACTTGTAAACTTATTCTTGAAAAAGCCAAAAGAGCTGTTTGTATATTTGAATAATGTCCAAAAAGCTACTAAAAAGCTGTTAATCAAAAAGTTCTGTCGGGCTCAAGTCGAATTCAGTCAGATTCAAAGCCTTAAGGCCCGATTTCAGCTCTAATTTGCATGTGTTGTGAGAAAATGCAGCGCGTTTTCTTAATTTGCAACATGTACGCTGTCAAATGAATGAAGATCTTTCTTAATTTACTCATCCAGTATGTGTTGTAGTCCCTTGAGGATCAGGACTACACTTTTCTTTCAGCAAAAGTGTGTTTATCACACCCGTTGTCAACTTGTATAGGCATCCTAACTCGCACCCGAAGGCCCCGCTCATAACGTTAATGCTAGCCATGCGCAAGTTAATGTGCTGTAACTAAATGAACGAGAACGTCTCTGTAAGTCAGTGGGTCATAAGCACTCGTGACGTCAGACACGGCGGGTTTCCCTTTGAGCACACAGACTGTCACACAGTATATAACGCTAGCAGAAGAGTTAACAGCTGTGTTAGTCTGCTAGGGCAGATATATTCCCTCATCATCACTGGAGCGAAATACACTCCTGCATTATGCAAGAGATAAAAATGAGCGCGGAGGCTCTCTCTGATCATCGATGGCAAATCGGGGAATCAGATGGCAGGGAGAAGCAGGCGCCGCTTTCATCCTCGATTGAAGTCACTTTGCGCAAGGGATCGCTGCCTTTGTAGCGACACTCTGTTGTTTGATAGCAAAGAAGCGCCAGCAGCGTGCAGGGAGGTTGGGGGTGGTTGTTCCAACAAACAGTGTGGCATATGGTTCCTTCCATTTTGGCGATGACAAGTGACAAGTTAACAGAGCAGTCGGCTGTGGGTATACACGAGAAGGAGGGGTGGGGAACCGACGAGGGGAGGGTGCACGACGCTAACTGCTCTCATTTGTTCGTGCCCCCGGGCGCTACAGTACTCCTTTATGTAGATGAATTAGTAACAGGGTCCTCTGTTCAGCAATGATGTATAAATACATTAGAAAAAAAAAAACGGCAATAGCTTAGCAGCGCCTCAGCTCAGAACGCAATGTCAACAGTTGCCTCAGGGTAACCGCTCCCCATTTTTTATTAAATTACAATTGAGGGATTGAAAAATGCAGCTAAACAGGGCTTCTTCTTTTGCTGTTAATTGACATCTTCCCACAGGATCTCCGTTGCCCCCCTGAGACCCGTCTCCCTGAGCAGGAGCTCAATACACAAACCCAAGCTTAGGGAATATCGCTGTAATCACTTTCTAATGTCAAAATTAAACATCTGTAAACTGACTTTAATCCAAGTAATCTCTAGATGTCGAGATGAGTAGCATGTAACTGCTTTTGAATAGGGCCAGACAGAACCTGTGAACATTTATTCCCACATGGAAAGAGCCTATGTATGTATTAATTTGATAGGTTATTAATATATGTGACGTACAGTTAAAGTCAGAAATATTAGCCCCCCTGATTTATTAGCTCCCCTTTTTATTTTACCCCAATTTATATTTAACAGAGAGAAGATTTTATCATTACATATCTAAATGTTAATAGTTTTAATAACTCATTTTTATTAACTAATTTATTTCATCTTTGTCCTGATGACAGTAAATAATATTTGACTAGATCTTTTTCAAGATACTAGTATCCAGCTTAAAGTGACATTTAGAGGCTTAACTAGGCAGGTTAGGGCAATTAGGCAAGTCATTGTATAACAGTGTTTGTTTTGTGGATGAAAAATATCTAAAAAAAAATATATAGCTTAAAGGGACAAATTATTTTGCCTTTAAAATTGTGTTTAAAAAAATGTAAAACTGCTTTTATTCTAGCCAAAATAAAACAAATAAAACTTTCTTCAGAAGAAAAAATATTATCAGACATACTATTAAAACATCATTTGGGAAAAATTTAAAAAAAAAAATTCAAAGGGGGCTAAAAATTTTGACTTCAACTCTTTATTATCATATATGTACATATATACTGCAAAAAAGTTTCATATTTACGCATATATAGGTTCTTTCCATGTGGGTTGCTATTTTATTATTGTAAAAAATCTGCAGATTTACACACAACCAAATAAATAAACTCAATGATGGGCTGAAAATCTGCGGATTTCTGCGCGAACAGATTCTGTGTGGGTCTACTTATGAATTTGAGAAAAATGCATCATTTGAAATATTCCCTTTTTAAAATCCCAGACCAATTAAAATCATCCTGTGGGGGCTTTCTTAAGAAAGTCATTTAATGGCCTCCAAATGGCTTCATAAGTGCTTTCTTTCTTATTTTGTAGGGTGGATCCTGTATAATGAATGTATATATTTTCTAAAAAGTGAAGAGGGGCTGCATGTCAAAACATCATACATTTAAAAAAATTATAAATTAAGTTTACTTACTTTTTTTAGGCAAGCTGTTGCAAATAAGTTGTTTTGATTGAATTCAAACACACAAATTAAGTTAGACTTACTCAGTTTATATGTGCTGCATTTAAGCAAACAAATTACGTTGGATTTACTTAATTTTATGTTATCTTTATCCAATGAAATTCAGTAAGTTCAATACAACTTAAATGTTATCCCTACTTAATTGATTTGTATTTTATTTTATTAAAATTATTATTGAACTGACTGCAAATACACGTTGAAACGAAATGACGTTCAAGTTTGTTTAGAATTTATTTTAATTACTCTTTAGGATGCAATTTCTAAATATAATTAAATCACTGCCAGAACAAATGAACAAATGACCATGAGCTGGTTGTTTTTATTGAACTAAACACTCACTATCAGTGTATTTCCTTTTTGATTATGACCACATTTAGTTTTGTAAGTAATATTAAATAATGATAATAAACAGTTGAGTCACAATTATTAGCCCCCCTGTTTATTTATTTCCCCAATTTCTGTTTGACAAAGAGAAGATTTTATTTAACACAATTCTAAACATAATAGTTTTAATAACTCATTTCTAATAACTGATTTATTATATCTTTGCCATGATGACAGTAAATAATATTTCACTAGATATTTTTCAAGACACTTCTACAGACCATTTTGAGGAATGTGAACAATAACAATGGTCCGAATGTATTTCCTGTTTTACATTTTTAATTTCCATAGCTTCCGTGAATTTAAAAAGGTCCACAAATTGATAAATATTGTTATGATAGCTGTTTTAACGTGAAAATATGGCTAAATTATCTCCTGTTGCAGTTATGATACTGTATAACAAGCAGGAAATGTTCAAGGGCCGAAGACATTACCACATTAAAATTGTCTATACTGCTTAAAGTGACTTTTAAAGGCTTAACTAGGTTAATTAGGTTAACAAGGCAGGTTATGGCATTTAGGTAAGTTGTATAACAGTCTTTGCTCTGTAGACTATTGAAAAAATATAGCTTAAAGGGGCTAATAATTTTGACCTTAAAATGGTGTTTAAAAAATTAAAAACTGCTTTTATTCTGCCCAGAAATAAAACAAATAAGACTTTCGCCAGAAGAAATAATATTATCAGACATACTGTGAAAATTTCCTTTGGGAAATATGTAAAAAAAAAAAAAAGACAAAAAATTTCAAAGGGGTGGGGGGCTAATAATTCTGACTTGAACTGTATATGAATTACTTAAAAATATTAAATATATATTAATAAAATGTTTTCATTCGTTTAGCATTGAGCTATATAGCTAAACTGCTAATGTATTTACTTATATTAAAAATGAAAATAGATGTATTCCTTAAAAAAATACTAAAACAAACATCAACTTCAAACATAATTTAAAATTATATATATTTTTTTGTTTTATATTTCTTATAACTATCCTGATTATAAGCATCCAGTGTTAATTTCATGGGACATGAGCTCCTGGATCAGCACCATGGACAGGGACACATTATACCAGCAGAGCATCTTACCCTGTATACAGTAAGTTCTTTAGACGTTTTTGCTCAAAAATACAAATATAAGTAATGCTTAGAAATGTATGACTAACATACAGAGTTTATTATTATTTAACGTATATTTCCCCCAGCAATAACAACCTAAAAATACAACTAAGAGCTTTTAGCATGCACTGTACCGCAATTGTTATTTAGACATCATATTAAAATCATATTGCCTTGTAACTGCACATTGTCTCAGAGATATTCATCCTAACAGACATCCTCCATTAAAGCACACGGCACAATGTGGAGAAATTACCAGGCCGATGGTACTGATGGGAAATTAGCATCATCTTACAGACTTCAACCCTATTTGCACCATACTGAAACATCACAGATGAACATTGAGTTCAGATGCAATTCAAAGATAAAAGCTTCTCCCCACCTCACCCATAAATTAGACCCGATTGTTTCTCTAGGGAAGAGGTTTAGAGAGCTCTGGCGGGAGTGTGCGCGCGCGTGTATGTGTGTGTGGGGATAGGAGGGGGGGTGGGGTGCTAAAGAGAAAAGGAGTGAGAGAGGGAGGGAGATGAAAAAAGCGACCATTGTAATTTCTGCACAGCGTGCTTTCCATACTGATTGCTGACACATTGTAACAGGCGATGTGGCTAATGGGGGGTCTATTTTTAGCACTTCAAAAATAAAACGATAAAGAGAGAGAGAGAGAGAGAGAGAGAGAGAGAGAGAGAGAGAAATCTCATTCACAATCATGCCCGCAACACTGAAGTACTGAGGGAGGAAGCAAATGTTATGGGCAGCCAAGCAACTAATAGGGTTGAACCCCGGCACTCACAATAATACGACCACTTATTAGATCCCAATTAGGCATTAAAAAGCCACACTCGCTGCTGTTTATTGATGCAAATCAGGCTGCAAAAGATATCTTAATGCCAAAAACCCAGGCTGAGTGATTGCATAAACTAAGCGTGTTATTCACTGATGAGGTTTTTTTTTACTGCTTTGAAACATCTGAGAGTATCAAAAAGACACATAGGATCTTTAATTAAATGACTATGAATTTTAACAGGCATTTTGAAGTGAGGTTGTGTATGCAGATTCTTATTGCTTAAAGTCAGCACCAATCAAATGTGAATATAATATAATATAATATAATATAATATAATATAATATAATATAATATAATATAATATAATATAATATAATATAATATAATATAATATAATATAATATAATATAAAAATACACTAAATGCATTTGTATTAATATAATATAATATAATATAATATAATATAATATAATATAATATAATATAATATAATATAATATAATATAATATAATATAATAATATAATATAATATAATATAATATAACATAAAAATACACTAAATGCATTTGTATTAATATAATATAATATAATATAATATAATATAATATAATATAATATAATATAATATAATATAATATAAAAATACACTAAATGCATTTGTATTAATATAATATAATATAATATAATATAATATAATATAATATAATATAATATAATATAATATAATATAATATAATATAATATAATATAATATAACATAAAAATACACTAAATGCATTTGTATTAATATAATATAATATAATATAATATAATATAATATAATATAATATAATATAATATAATATAATATAACATAATATAATATAATATAACATAAAAATACACTAAATGCATTTGTATTAATATAATATAATATAATATAATATAATATAATATAATATAATATAATATAATATAATATAATATAATATAATACAAATACAAATACAAATACATTTAGTGTAGTGTTATATTATATTTTATTATATTATATTATGTTATATTATATTATATTATATTATATTATATTATATTATATTATATTATATTATATTATATTAATACAAATACATTTAGTGTAGTTTTATATTATATTATATTATATTATATTATATTATATTATATTATATTATATTATATTATATTATATTACATTACATTACATTATATTATATTATATTATATTATATTATATTATATTATATTATATTATATTATGTTATGTTATGTTATATTATATTATATTATTTTATATTAATACAAATACATTTAGTGTAGTTTTATATTATATTATTTTATATTATATTATATTTAATTGGTGCTGACTAGTATCTGCATACACAACCTTACTTCAAAATTCATAGTATATTAATTGCTATACAGTTCAAGTCCAAATGAAAAGCTGCCCTGAATTAATAGCCATCCTGTTTATTTTTTATATTTCTGTTTGCCGGAGAGATAAACAGATTTTTTTCAACGCATTTCTAATCATAATAATTTTAATAACTCATTTCTAATAACTAATTTATTTTATTTCTGCCATGATGACAGTAAATAATATTTGACTAGATATTTTTCAAGACACTTCTATACAGCCTAAAGTGACATTTAATGGCTTAACTAGGTTAAATGGGTTAACTAGGCAGGTTGGGGTAATTAAATGTTTTTAAAAAACTTTAAAAATGCTTTTATTCTAGCCGAAATAAAATCCAGAAGAAAGTCCTTGCTCTGTTAAACATAATTTGGGAAATATCTTAAAAAGAAAAAAAAAATCAAAGGGGGGCTAACAATTCTGACTTCAACAATAATAATTCTGATAATTCTGACTTCTGCATTCCAGAAACAGTCTACTTATATTCCACAATAATAATAAGAATAAAAACTAGACCCCTCAGATAACCCATTCACACACTTCATATTTCATTTGATATAGCCCAAACTACCATTCATTTTCTTACATGAAACTTTTCACAATGTAACTTTCTATGTGCTATTTCCCTCAAAAACTAGTACACTGAAGTAAAACATACTGTACATATTGATTCATGTGTGTTTAAAAGTAAACAGTGTTATTCCCTGTGACTATTGAAACCATATGACAATACAAAATGATTGTTTCCAAAAACACATCTTCCAAAAAGGCAGTCCAGTTAAAAAAATAAAAAAATAACATCACAGGTCACAAGGTTTCCTCAATATTATACACTTGGCAAAGATTTAAAGTACCACCCTTCAGAAAGTCCTATTACAAATGATTGAATGATGAAGAAAGTCAAATTTACTGTTCACACACAGTTGAATATTCGCAAATTATTTGCCATACTGCTTAAAGTTGATTCTTTTTCAAATATTTCCCCCATAATACCAATAATTTTATATTAGAGAAAGTCTTATTTGTTTTATCTTGGCTGAAATAAAATCATTCTTTTATTTTTAAAACCATTTTAAGCTCAATATTTTAGCCTCCTTCAGCAATATATATTTTAAATTGTTTAATTAAAATTTAACTTGCCTAGTTAACCAAATTAACCTAGATAGGCTTTTAATTGCGCTTAATCTTGAATATTAGCATCTTGAAAAGTCTTATCTACTGTCATCATGGCAAAAATAAAAGAAATCAGTTATTTAAAATAAGTCATTCAAACTATTGTGTTTAGAAATGTGAAATCAGAAAATAAAATAATTCAAATTGAACTGTAAGCACTAATAATTCAGACTTCACCTGTATTTACAGGGACATCTTCATGCATGAACTGAAATGACTCCACACATACTCTTCGGTAACTAACCAGAGCAGTTTCCTGCAAGCCTCGGATAAAAGCCCAAGACTCAAGCCTCCTGTTGTTGTTGTTGTTGTTGAAGGACCAGCTGTGAACCCGAATGGATTTGGACCTCTTTAAATACAGGGAGTTGCCGTGACAGCTCTTTGATCTTGATTAATCTGAGAAAGCTTTGCCCGGTAAGTATATCAAGCCACTAGATCACTAGGTCAGCAAACAGAGCACAAGAATTAGGTTATGGCCAGGCCTATCACCCCATCGCCGCAAATAAAGAGCATTTAGACTTGAACTCTCAATCCTGCTCTCAACTAATGACATTTATACAGAACGTTTCAGAGGTTGTTGAAATCCCCCAAAAAATGTCATGTTGAGATGCTTCACAGGTACATCTAAGGAATGCTTGCCTGCGTCACGAGGAACAGGGATAATTGCTAAGACGGAGGGAGTCCACTTCAGTAATTCATTTTCTTTCTGTTGTACTAATTCTGGCCGTCTCCATATGTTAGCAGGATTAGTGTCACACCAGAGACTGATGTCTAGATTAGGCATGCAGTAATGGTTTTAAAGGTCCTGTTATTGGGTAGCACACAATCTCTCTCTGACATGCCTGTATGTACAGTGGAAGTCAGAATTATTAGCCCCCCTGTTAATTTTTTCCCCAATTTCTGTTTAACGGAGAGATTTTTTTCAGTACATTTCTAAACATAATAGTTTACTATAATAGTAACTCATTTCTAATTACTGATTTATTTAATCTTTTCCATGATGACAGTAAATGATTTTTGACTAGATATTTTTCAAGACACTTCTACACAGCTTAAAGTCACATTAAAGGCTTAACTGGGGTAATTAGGTTAACTAGGCAGGTTAAGATAATTAGGCAGGTTATTGTATAACGCTGGTTTGTTCTGTAGACTATCGAAGAAAATATAGCTTAAAGAGGCTGATAATTTTGACCTAAAAATGGTGTTTAAAAAATTAAAAACTGCTTTTATTCTAGCCGAAATAAAACAAATAAGACTTTCTCCAGAAGAAAAAATATTATCAGACATACTGTGAAAATGTCCTTGCTCTATGAAACATCATTTGGGAAATATTCAAAAAGGAATAAAAAAAATCAAAGGGGGCTAATAATTCTGACTAACTGTATGTAAAATAAGCAACTTGTGTCCTACACCTAACTTTGGGCTGGAGTACGTGTGACACAACAAGTTTTCAGTGACGAGTAAATGTCAGTTTGAACTGAAAAGGAAAATTAACATTTGCATCATATATGATCACAGTTAGTCAGGAGTGTGTAATTATAATACACAAATTTATGGGAACCAGAGTTCTGAATCAATAAATTCCCCCCTATTAAAAGAGGAAAGTACTTTTGCTCAATGCAGTACACTGCAAAAATGCTTTTCTTACTTAGATTTTTTTGTCTTGTTTCTAGTCCAAATATCTACAAATTCTTAAATCAAGAAGCATTTTCTAGACAAGCAAAACATATTGTCTTGTTTTAAGAAATAATATGCCAAAATGAAGTGAGTTTTTCTTCAAATCAAGCTAAATAATCTGCCAATGGGGTAAGCAAAATAATCATTGATTTGTGATAAGATTATTTTGCTTACCCCATTGGCAGATTATTTAGCTTGATTTAAGGAAAAACTCACTTCAATTTGGCATATTATTTCTTAAAACAAGACAATATGTTTTGCTTGTCTAGAAAATGCTTCTTAATTTTAGAACGTTTAGATATTTGGACTAAAAAATCTAAGTAAGAAAAGCATTTTTTTGCAGTGCAAGAAGCATTTTCTAGGTAAGCAAAACCCAATGTCTTGTTTTCAGAAATAATATGCCAATATTAAGTGAGTTTTTCCTTAAAACAAGCAAAATCCAATAGGGTAAGCAAAATAATCGTGTTTTTCCTTTTGACATAAGATTATTTTTCTTACTCCATTAGCAGATTATCTTGCTTGTTTTAAAGAGCACCTATGTCCCCCTTTTATCAGATTTATTATGGGTGTTTTGTATCTCCATAATGTGTCTGTAAAGTTTCAGCTCAAAACACACATTAGATTATTTTTTATACCTTTTATAAGTTTCTCTTTTATACATTTTTGCATCAGAGACTGATGTCTTGATTAGGCGTGCAGTAATGGTTTTAAATGTCCTGAAAATTTTCTTGATTTAAGAATTTTTACATATTTGGACTAGAAACAAGACAATGCATAGTCAGTCTCTGGGTCAATGCCTGTCGATTTTGAACATCTTCTTAGACACTTTTAATCAAGCCAAGCTCATTCTGAAAACGTAGTCCCAAGGACGTTTCTGGAGACAGCGGAATACGTCCCGGGGGGTACGTACGTCTGCGTTTATTTTTTTCAAACGAACGCTGCGGGGCGGTGTGACGCTGTTCCCCTTCGCGCTTGCCTTGCCTCCTTGCGGAGGGCTTCCCCGCTGCAACCCGTTTGTCCACTCAGCTCAGCGTGTACGTCGGCATGCTCGAGATGCAGAGAGGGGTGGACCACGGCGACCAGTTTCGAGTCCGGGGAAGAGCAGTTCCAGCAATCAGGTATGACAAAAACAGAATTACAAAAATTAAGTGAACGAGTTTCGTGACAGGGTGAGAACGCGGCGAAAATCCGAAAACGCGGTAGAATAAAAAAAAATCAGGGCTTTTATTTTTTTTGGACGGCTTTTGTGAACTGTTGCTTGGGTTTAGGGACGCGAGCGGGTGGGCGGGTCGATCGGTAAAATTGGTCGGGTTCAGGGAAGGAGGAGGGCGAGTCGGCCGATTGGCCGGTCGTGCAGTCAATCATCCGGTCAGTCGGACAGTGGCCTCCGGCGGGTTAACCCGAGAACAGCGCGGGCGTGATCCGCGCTCGCGAGAGGCGTCTGAGGTGCGAAAAAGTGCGCAACAGCGGCCTCTCGTGGATTCTCGAAAACAAAAACTGCAGCCGTATGTACCTGCCGGGACGTATTCCGCGGCCTCCAGAAACGTCCGCGGGACTACGTTTCCACAATGAGCCTGGGTTGCTTTTAATGCTTCCAAACAGTTTGCTGCAATTATAAATCGCCCATGTCTTGAGGTAGTTTATTATGATGCGATTTACCGTCTATGTGCGATTTGATTGGACGGAAATCACAGGACTGATTTATCTAATCACCATTGACAAGAAAAAAAAGTAGTGACTGCAGGTTGAAGAAGAGTAGCGGAGTAAAAGTACCGATTACAGCCCTAAAAATGCACTCAAATGTAACATTTTAAAAACTACTCAGTAAATTACAATATCTGAGAAAAAAAACACTCATTTACAGTAGTTTAAGTATTTGTAATTTGTCACTTTACACCACTGGTGGCGATGATGCAGTCAGTTAAAAAAAAAAACAAGAAACTCCGATTGATATGGACGCTTGTCAGGTAGAGTTGGCCAATCACAGGATCTAATAATGTTGCAATTCAAAGTTTCCATTAGGATTCAATCAGCCGGGTCAGGTCTGGCATACAAAGCTATCCCCGGAGAGGTGTAATCCGCACATAAACAACCTTATAAGCTGTGACGTGGTCCAGCTCTGTGTCCAGACGTGGATGTGCAGCTATACCCATTAGGGGTGGGGTGTACTGAGGGGGGGGTGGGACGGCTGGTCCTGTCATTAGAACGGCAGGCTGCCTCTCTTTAATGGGCCAATTGTGTAACCTGATAAAGGGCAATCCATCTGCGGTCCCCGAGTCAACTCTGACATGGTTTCCAGGGAAACGGCACCCACGGGAGTGGGCGGGAGACCTTGAAGGGGGAAATATTCTTCTGCTGCGCTGTCTGAAAATAGGAGGAGAGGGAAGGGTGGGGAAGAAAACGAAGGAGACGAGGAGGGGAGGACAGAGCAGCCCGTGACACATGCACGCGTCGCTGTTTGAGGGGTTAGCTCTAATCAGACGTGACAAACGCCTTCCCTAGGACTGAGTGACAACGCTACGGCAAAATCGCATGCAAGATCCACAGAGATGACTAAATCACACACAAAAAACTCAGCTATTTAGGGATGACAAAATAATTACACCTCCAACAAATCCATGCTTACTACATTTGACTGGAATAACCTCATGTGATCTGGGCGATATAATGAGTGTGAAATGTTAAAGAGTAACGTTAAGCTCATTTACAAGTTCATCATTTTAGATTTGGGGTCTGCTGGAGGGCATTTACATGTTGAAAAACAGCTTCTTCTTATACTGTACAATAGAGTTGTATTAATTCATTTTACGATACTATACCAGCTAAAGTATCACGATACCAAGTAGTTTTGCAATACTGTAATTCATAACTCAAATTATATAACAAATTGTCATATTTTATGTTATAATAGGCCTACTTGAATTCATAATTTCCTTAATAGCCAAAAAGTGTTATTTGCACGTCACTTCAACTAAAATGAATCTTTCTTTTTGTTTAATTTGTAGATAACTGACCAACAAAAAAACATTAAAATAACGATACAAATTATACCGAATGAAATTTGATTCATAAGAGCATTTTTTAAACAAAATTAGGTTATATGAAGTGCTCAAAAATTGTTTCGATTTTTCCTGCGCTGTAAAAAATCAAACTTACAAATTGTTAACTCAGTTTAAAATTGTAAATTAGGTGGACATATTTTGAGCTCAGAGTTGAGTTTACTCCTAAAAATGATTTAACTGCATGTTTGGAATTGTTTGTTCAATGAAAATAAAAATAAAAAATCAGTTGAGGAAACTGAATTTAGATTTCTTTATTTGATCATTTACCAGTGTAAAAAATAAAAAAAAGTTCAGTTTTGTCAGTCAATTTGTTCAGTCAATTTGAAAGCAACCGGCTGCAAAGAAATCTTGAGTTTATTAAGCTTCAGTGCTTGAAATTATTGGGCCAAATTATTCCGTAAAGTATACTTGACTTAAAACAGCCTTTTCATTCAACTTAAAAAAAAAAAAATTATCTGGCACAACTTCAACGACTGAAGCTTAATAAACTCAAAATTTATTTGCAGCCGGCTGCTTTAATTTTTTAAGCTAACTCAACTTTTTATTTTTTACAGTGTTTGGCTATTTTGCGTTTTTCATCTATTTTTGTTTTCAGTTTTATCAGATAACAATCAAAGCAATTTAAAATTTGACTTTGTGAGTCGTTCTTTTTAAGTGACTGCAAAAAAATCATATTAACAGAAACAGAAATGAACTGATTCAGATGTGCGTTCAAACTGAAGTGGTAGAAAATGTGCAATAGGCTCCCATGCACATAGGCCAAATTTCACTAGGCACTTTCATTCATTAATTCATTTTCTTTTCGGCTTATTCCTTTTATCACTCTGGGGTCACCACAGCGAATTAAACCGCCAACTTATCCAGCATTTGTTTTATGCAGCGGATGCCTTTCAAGCTGCAACCCATCACTGGGAAACACATACATACTTAAGCTCCGGTCACACTGGGCTTTTCCTCCCATAGACTTCCATGCATACGCACGCGAATGCGTCAGACCGGAAACGCAGGGTCATGCGTTAAGTTTCGCAGGTTGCTGCGGTGCAAAGTTTAAGCTTGGTGAACTCTGACCTGTGAAATCACATCACTTGACTGCGTGAGACCAATCAAGGATCAAAACATGACCTCTCTCGACAGAAATTTAAAACATGCAGCAATAGCTCGCTTTTTTAAATGTCTAATAAGCTTGTTTATTCCCGCCCCTTTTCACAGTGCCACACGACAGAATTTCGCATTATCAACTCTAGTGTGACCGCAGCTTCATTCAAATACACATAAAGTACACTACAGACAATTTAGCCTACCCAATTCACCTGTACGGCATGTCTTTGGACTGTGGGGGAAACTGGAGCACCCAGAGGAAACCCACGCGAACACAGGGAGAACATGCAAACTTCACACAGAAACGCCAACTGAGCCAGCCGTGGCTTGAAACAGCGACCTTCTTTCTGGGAGGCAACTACGGCGACTAGGCACTTTTTTCTTTGCATATAAGCACAAATTTAAGAACTACTATACATTGTTTACATTACTCCACATTCAGTATTATATATTATTTTCATTCATTCATATATATATATATATATATATATATATATATATATATATATATATATATACACACACACACACACACACATACATACATATATATATATATATATATATATATATATATATATATATATATATATATATATACATACACATATATATGTGTGTGTGTGTATATATATATATATATATATATATATATATATATATATATATATATATATTTAATAATTATAATTTAATTAATATATATTATTTAATATATATATATATATATATATATATATATATATATATATATATATATATATATATATATATATATATATATAATATATATAAATATATTTAATAATTATAATTTAATTAATATATATTATTTAATATATATATATATATATATATATATATATATATATATATATATATATATATTATACTACCGTCACTTCTATGTATACAGTATATGTGTATGTCATGTATGTAAGTTGTATGACTTCACTGTGGATGGCAAAGTAAGAATTTGATTGTACAGGGAAACGTGCTTCCTTACTGTGCGCATGTCAATAAACAAATTGAATTGAATTGAATCGAATTGAATTAAAAGGCACAAATTCTAAACAGTTTTGCAACCTGAAAGGGCTCCACAGACTATTTAAGTAAATTGGTTTATTGTTGCACAAACGTGTGAGCATTTTACTAACTTTAGCTATTTTGGTGCAACATTATCTATTGTAGATAAACAAATGAAGACAATACTATCGTTTACAAATTTCAGTGGCACCACCAATATTTTGGAGCCATAGTATCATGATAGTACACTGTAAAAAAAATCTGTAATATTTCGGTTTATTTCCGACAGTTGGGGTCTACAAGAATTCTCAATGTGGATTAATATGACATAAAAGCGTATAGAACGAGGTCTTCATTAAATACAAGCATATACACATTTACCAACAAACACTGAATCAGCAGACCGACAGGAGAATACATGACTATCTCAGCCAGTTAGAATAAGAACTCTTATCAGAATACAAGAGCATAATTTATAGTTATCAACTAGCGAACAAGTCAATGCAACACCGACAAGAACAGCACTAAAGATGCTGGTGGCAAGTGGCCTGTTCTCTGTGGTAGTCCTGCTCAGCTGGAGCATAGCAACAGACCTGCCCTCCCTATAAAAATAGGATGGGCCTCTCCGAGACCGACCGCTCCAACACAGAGGTTACAGCGCACACTTCTCTTCATTGATTATGCGCCACAGCCCTGGAGTGAGCAGCTTACAAGACACATCTCCTCATTCCCCTTTCTCTCTCTCTCCACACACGTCATGTTTTCCTGCCATTTTCCCCCCTTTCTGCTCGTGGCTCACATTTGGGCCATTTTCTTGCCTTCGTACACATAAATATTTCAAGAAGAATTGTCTTCTTTCTTCATCTCAGATTTTTAAACATTATTCTTCCATCTTTTCGGAATGAAATGTTAATACTGTGCGAGTCGTTGGAGGTGGTCAGGGGGGAAAGAAATAGATCGTGCAAAATATAGAGATAAACTGTACAGTACGATGAGGCTATAATAAAGTAAATCTTTTTAACTGCATGTCTAGGCATGTACTTGATGCTGAAAATGGAGGAAAAGAGAAATGTGCGCCTTCCTGTCTGGAAAGAAGGATTTACTGCTTTCATTCAATTGGCAGTGGGGCTTCGCTGACCATTTCTGTGGCAGCCAATCCTATCATCAAATGCAAACCCCTTTCTCTCACCATGTCACTGAGACACATTCAGACAATTTGATGTTTTACGTAACATAAAATGACCTCAAATTAGATTTGTTCAATATCACAAATGTTTCTCTAAGCAATGAGATTAAACAGAGTGCATGTGATATGAGAATGTTAGGATTGTCCATTATCCTGCTTCTTTCCAAAGAAATAGACTCATACATCCCTGCAGACATGTAAATATTCCTCAAACAAATAAAATTGGGGGGGGGGGGGGGGGGGGGGGTGTTTTGAGTGGTTGTATTATGTTGCTAGAACTTTAGCTGGGCTTCTTTTTCAGACATGGGTTGCAAGGTTATTATAGTTAACGAAAACAAACGATAAAACGAAAACTAAAATTTAAAAACTTACTTGTAAACTAAAATAAAAATAAAAACGAGAGGTTTTTTTTAAAAAACTAGAACTAACTGAAACTTCGTACATACAAAACTGACTGAAACTAACTAAAATTATAGCAAAAAACTCCTTCGTTTTTGTCTTCGTAAATGTATTTAATACATAATCTTACTGTAAGCCTTTTAGAAGTGAATCTGATTCGTGCTGCCAGGTGCTTGACCCGTATGGCACCTCAGAGTCTGTAGTCCTGCTTCCATTGGCCGGTTCTCCTCAGTCATCCTTGCTGTTGCTCCCGTGACAAAAACGAGTGGACATGACAGCAGCACGGTGACAGCATTATATACAGAGACTTAAAATTATTACTTTAACACAAATGTGCCCAATAATGGGTTTTATTTCTGTATCGTGATCGCAAACAAGTCTTTTTAATTAGATCTTCTAAGTGAACCGCTGAACTAGTTCATCAAATCGAATCGTCTCCAGTAAGCAAGTATCCACAAACGACTTACTTTTTGACAAGCCTAATACTCCCCTCTGACTCTAAATAAACCAATATATACTCTTATTCAGTTATTAGAACAGTAACGTTACACTGAGATCAAATTTGAGAAGCGGTGAACCGATAATAATGCGCATGCTCGATTCAGTGAACCAAACACTAACAGTACATGACAGTCTGCAGTGACTGAGGCTGCGTCCGAAACCGCATACTTCCATCCTATACAGTACTCTTAAAACTGTATGCGAGCTGAGTAGTATGTCCGAATTCATAGAGTTCGAAAATCAGTATTCGAGAAGTACCCGGATGATTTACTACTTCCGGCGAGATTCTGAAGTGCACATCCCATGCTTGCTGCGCTATCCTATGATGCCCCGTGAGAGAATTTTATGATTGGGAGTGGAGCGACGAAACTGATGCTGGTAGGTCACGTGACAATGACAAAATGGCGGATGTAGTACGTCTAAATTCCTTTCATACTTCTAGCATTCACACTGTATATAACATACTTTTCTAACGGCCGAGTAGTACGTTTAAATTTAAATACAGTACCTACTGAGTAGTAGGCGATTTCGGGCGCAGCCTGAAACTAAACTTGAACAACTGCAGCGTGGGTAAACCGAGGGATTAAATAAGAGGATCTGGTGAAAAAACAAAAGTTTTTTTCTTAACAGACAATCGTAATGGAATTTAAATATGTAAATCATGCTTCAGTTGGGTTGCAAAACTTTACTGTCAGACATTTTTCAGATCATGGTGATGTTTTCTGACTCAAATTAGTATTGCTAACTACATAATTTTAGTATATTGAGTCCTAACATCCGCGTTAAATATCTGAACTTCCCATCACTACTGTGTATCTAATCTAACCTCAAAAGCAGCCTTGCACACATATTGCACTTAAGGCGGCTATCTAGTGGGCTGTTGTATTTGAATTTCAGGATAGATGGTAGATGGTAGTGGTATGGCTGAGTTTTTTATTATCCAATACTTACTGTGGTGATTTTGAATCTTGCATCTAACAAACATTAATTAAAAACTAAACTAAAACTGAACAATTTCTAAATTCATTCATTTTCTTGTCGGCTTAGTCCCTTTATTAATCCGGGGTTGCCACAGCGGAATGAACCGCCAACTTATCCAGCAAGTTTTTTACGCAGCGGATGCCTTTCCAGCTGCAACCCATCTCTGGGAAACATCCACACACACAGTCACACACACAAACTCATACACTAAGGAGAATTTAGCCTACCCAATTCACCTGTGCCGCATGTCTTTGGACTGTGGGGGAAACCGGAGCACCCGGAGGAAACCCACGCGAAGGCAGGGAGAACATGCAAACTCCACACAGAAACGCCAACTGACCTTCTTGCTGTGAGTCGACAGCACTACCTACTGTGCCACTGCCTCGCCCAATTTCTAAATATAGAAACTAATAAATCTAGTAAATCTGCCTCTAAAAACTAATTAAAACAAACTGAATTTGAAAACAAAAAGTCAAAACTAAATAAAAACTAATACTAATGAAAAATTCAAAACTATTATAACCTAGACGAGATGTTCTTCTCATTCGAAGAATCAGGGATTCTGCTTAGGAAACCAACTTATGAAAAACTGCAAAGTTAAATCTGGGGTACTCCCATGACATTAAATGTTGGTGTACAGTCAGTACTTATCAGTGACTTCACCTTATTGGTTATAAAGTTAGCGTATAGGTAGGGCAATGCCCCTCTGGCTGGGTGCTGGCAGTGCATTGCTTTCTTGACACCAATATTACAGGACAGCCTTTTCTGCAACACTGTCAGGGACCATACCCAGGGGTTCTTGGCAGTGTAGAAGCAGTCAAACGCTATAAGCCATGTTATTACTTGAGGTGAAAATAATATTTCAGCCTCTGGAAGGCCAGTCAGCCTCAAGTTGGGTGCTCTTACTCTGACTTACTGGCCTACTGCTATTGCAAAGCAACTGGTGCCTTTAGTTTGGGTTCGGTCAGCATGGTAACACTGCCCAGCCTGTCTTGTTGGCTCAAAGTCAGACTTTGCTGTGTAGTTCTATTTGTCCAGATGTCCTCTCAAGTTTAAGGGTGTGTATTTTACAACTGTTGCTCTCATTGCCACCCCTGTCTTGTTCGAGAGATTGCTGTCTTCCAGGCAACAAATGCAATCAAGCCAGTCACTCTAAGATGATGAATGGGTTTTACAGCCCTTCGGGTGAACAGAGAAATGATACATACAGAGAATTTCTTTTCTTAGGATGGAGCTCGGCTCGGTCATTATGATGGTGCAGCCCAGTCAGTGCTCACCTGTCACCCATCTATGCAACTTTGATTGCTTCAAACGAGACCACTGCTGTGCTAACTCCACAATCGAGTTCAGAGATGGGCATGGACTTGTGCCAATTTCAGCCAGTTTTTGCTAGGGAGGCATATGTTGCTCAGAATGGACAACATGGCCACAGTACCATACATTAACCACTTTAGAGGTATATGCTTCTATCATACGTGAAAGATTGCTTGCCATCTGCTCCTCTGGATTCATAAATGGCTCAAACCGATGTGTCTTATACACATTCCTGGCGAGATCATTTGTACAGACCGAGGCTTAGTCTAAAGAGAGAATGGAGACTTCACCCTCAGGTGGTCTAGCTGATTTAGAAGTGATTCCAAGGTCAAGCCATTGCTTTTACAAGTCCACCCATTGTTGGTTGTTTTAATCCCTATTCACTACCCCCTCAACACATATACACTGGCTCGTAACTGGCCTCAAAGTCTATGCATGTATGCGCTTCCCTCAGTGAGTCTACTCAAAAAGACATACTGCAACTTGGCCCAGACCTGGCTCCCAGAACTCTCACTCCTCACAACTGGCAACCTTTTTCATAGGGATGGGGCCTCCACATCTATCCCTCTGGGATTTCCACATGTTGGTTCTAGATGGGACACAGAGGACTTAAGTGACCTTCATCAAGAAGTGTTGCCTCCTTTGGCAAAAACATATTTGTAGAGCTGCTGGCTGGCAACACCTTTTACATTCTCGCGATCTCCAAGAAGTGCCAAAGTCCTCACTGTTCCTGGATAATGCTAGATAATTGAGAGGTAGGTACAGTAGCTCATTACCAACCCCTTTAGTGCCATTCTTCATAACCTGGAGATCCGTGCACTTATTGTCACTCTGCTAACAAGTTCCCTAGCTGGTGATCCCTGGAGAGATCTTCCAAGGAACCAACAACCAGCTCGGTGGAGGAGTTGGGTGCTTGGCCCAGTATGTTTGCTGTTTTCCCACATGGTCTACTCAACCAAGGCTTATTCTGATTATGTACCCCTATATACATTTCTGGAGAAACCAAAGAGGTCGTTGTGTACAATTTTTCAGATCTCAAATTTGTCTCGTGAGTGCCATTGAGCCTGGTCTTCTCACGAAAATCTGTCAGAGGTCGATGTTGACTGACTGACTTACTGACCAACCGATTGATCCCGACATCCTCCTCCTTCCTTTAACCCAACCAATAGTATTTTGAAAAGCAATCCAAAAAAAGAAAAGACCCCTGATTTTTTACGTTTTCCAATTTTACCACATTCTCACCCTGTTATTTACTTTTTTTTTGGCTTCTGTTTTTGTCTTACCTGCTTTCTGGAACTGTTCTTCAGCTAACTCGAACCTCGTCGTCGCAGTCAACTCCGATCTGCATCTCACATTCACTGACGTACATGTCAAGCTACTGGACAAACTGGTAACAGTGGAAAAGCCGTCCACATGCAGGTAAGCGGTCAGCTAGTTAGCGAGAAAAGAAACGGCGTCATGTTTTAAAGATGAAATGCAGCTTACGTAGCTCTAGCTACATAATGAGCGATGTCCAGAAACTTATATAGGGCTACGTTTTCAGAATGAGCCTATGTTGGGTCTACCTGTATTTGGAGCTTGGTGCCTCAAAAGCTTGGTTGCCTCGAATTAATCCGATTTGTGTCTTCCACAGTGAGTTTCCTAACTGGAAAGTCCATGTGTTTACGACCAGCTAACCATCTGTATATGCATATGTAGTATATCCATATACTACATATGCATATATATATGCATATATATACACAATATATCCATATGTAGTGGTTCTTGGTTAGGGCAAGCCAAGCTCTGCCACAGCATCTTATCCATCGAGTATTATGACATTTCACCAGCATCTTATCTCTTTGTTACTGTAACTCTTTCAAAGTATACTGTATTCAAAATTCCTAGCTTTAGCTTAGCAAGGTAAAACTTGTTATGACTCCCACATAAAACTCGAAATTCCAGGGCCAACGGACCACCCCAAAATCATGGTTCAGTAGTTGCGACAATCTAAGATGTGGCCAAAAGAAATTGTTTTGTATAATTGCAGCTACTGCCATTTGTGTCTCCACTAATCAATAGTAAAACCGGAGGAATCCAGTATTAACAGTACTCTTATTTATTTTTTCACATTCATCTTTTTTCCAGAATAATAATTACTCAAGTAGTTAAAAGCTGTAGTCCTTTATACCTAAAAAGTTTGTCTAGTTTGAATTGCCGTTTGCCAGCAACTGATTTCTTTATTTAAGCTTTGCATGCATGAACTAATACAATTTTTAGACTCAAATCAATATTGTGAACCCAATTATTGACTTATATGGAATGTAGCCAGCTAAAATAAAGCCTTACGGGTGTTATAAGACCACTGCTTCATGTTGTGTCTGGTTCACCCCGATTGGGAGTTATTCTGCGATAACAACTGATAATAATATTGATAATACAATTGATAATGCATTGTCGTTTTCCAAACATAAACGTGTGTGATCTTCGGTTATTTTAGTTGTACGCACTTATTAATGGGTTTTCTTCTCACTTAAATTTCGGTGATATTTTCTAAGAGCTCAGATTATGGATTAGGTGGGATTATGCAAAGGAGTCTGCACATGCACGCTTATCGCGCTCATTTCTTTGTCCTCTCAATGATATTCATGCAAATTCCCGCAGTGCCGTATCTTTGCTCACAGCTGCCAACTGGAACTAAAGGATTATGCAAGCAGCTTCAACAAGCAAATAGATTTCACCCACTTCAGAAGAATCACTAGTTACGCTACTCTCCATCTGTCCGCAAGCCATTTACAAAAGACGTTGTTGTTTTTTTTCGAAATGTGTTTTTCTGTGTTTTAATAGATTACTTTGCGTCTTGTGACTGTGCTAGCAATAAACAATATGGTAAATTGTTTAAATGGCTTTCAAACAGCTCATGTAGGAGTTAGCAGAATCATCAGATAAAGACCACAAGGGTGATCTCATCTGTATTCATACGGTAGGTATTCACATGTTCAGACAAACACCAAAAGGTCGTATTGTATCGACGACAGCATCTTAAACCCAAACAGTATTATGCATGTTCAATTCAAATCTTTACAAATCTTTTGACAGCTAGTAAGCACCAGAAATTCTTTATTATTGTCAAGGCCTAAGGTGACCAAATGGAACGCACAATCCTAAAGAAAGCAGAAAGATGTTTAGATTGTCAATATATTGAAGGCAATAAAATATTTACTTTCAAAATCAATATTTACAAGCTTATATCAATGTCATAATGCATAAAAGTGGCCTTACTGTGCAGATAAGCTCATGTGGAATGGGTTTGACCTGTCAACCCAACAATTTTTAGGAATTAGCCCTAACAGATATCAGGACAGGGCTACCCAGATAGCAAACAAATGTGGGCTACTTTAGGCAGTTATGTGGCACTGGAGGTCTTCCTTCAGCTTAGACAAAATAAATGTGAGCCTGAAGTAATCCAACTGTACAATGGCAAAAGGGAGACAAAGATTCCAATTTATATGTAGGCCATCAAGGCAAAGATGTGGCACCTATGGCCAAACATAATCTGAAAGTGAGCCTAATGTGGGCCATGTGGAAAATGGTCAATTTGGTCGAAATGACGAAGGACAAATGTGGGCCACAGTTGGCAAAAATGTGGCAAAGTCATTTAAGGGTTATCAGAGTCTAAACCCAAAGTGGCTCACATGTGTAAGTGCAAATGTGGCCCAGTTATCTTAAAACATATGTGGGCCACTTTGGGCGAATATTTGGCACAGTAAGCTCTGGCTAATGTGTCTTTGAGCCTAAAGTGGCCCAGAGAAGATATGACAAGTGTGGCCCAGTTATCTTAAAACATATGTGAACCACTTTTGGCAATATTCGACACAGTAAAGTCTGGCTAATGTTTCTTTGAGCCTAAAGTGGCCCAGAGAAGATATGACAAGTGTGGCCCAGTTATCTTAAAACATATGTGGGCCACTTTTGGCAATATTCGACACATTAAAGTCTGGCTAATGTTTCTTTGAGCCTAAAGTGGCCCAGAGAAGATATGACAAGTGTGGCCCAGTTATCTTAAAACATATGTGGGCCACTTTTGGCAATATTCGACACATTAAAGTCTGGCTAATGTTTCTTTAAACCTAAAGAGGCCCAGAGAAGATATGACAAGTGTGGCCTAGTTATCTTAAAACATATGTGGGTCACTTTGGGTGAACATTTGGCACAGTAAGCTCTGGCTAATTTAGATTTGAGCCTATAATGGACCAGAGAAGATATGGCAAATGTGGCCCAGTTATTTTAAATCATATGTGGACCACTTTTGGCAATATTTGATACAGTAAAGTCTGGCTAATGTTTCTTTGAGCCTAAAGTGGCCCAGAGAAGATATGACAAGTGTGGCCCAGTTATCTTAAAACATATGTGGACCACATTTGGCAATATTCGACACAGTAAAGTCTGGCTAATGTTTCTTTGAGCCTAAAGTGGCCCAGAGAAGATATGACAAGTATGGCCCTGTTATCTTAAAACATATGTGGACCACTTTTGGCGAATATTTGGCACAGTAAGCTCTGGCTAATGTACATTTGAGCCTATAGTGGCCCAGAGACGATATGGCAAATGTGGTCCAGTTATTTTAAAACACATGTGAACCACATTTGGCAATATTCGGCACAGTAAACTCTGGCTAATGTGTCTTTGAGCCTAAAGTGGCCCAGAGAAGATATGGCAAGTGTGGCCCAGTTATCTTAAAACATATGTGGACCACTTTTGGAAAATATTTGGCACAGTAAGCTCTGGGTAATATACATTTGAGCCTATAGTGGCCTGGAGACGATATGGCAAGTGTGGCCCAGTTATTTTAAAACATATGTGAACCACTTTTGGCAATTTTCGGCACAGTAAACTCTGGCTAATGTGGCTTTGAGCCTATAGTGGCCCAAAGAAAATATGTCAAATGTGGCCCAGTTATTTTAAAACATATGTGGATCACTTTTGGCGAATATTAAGCACATTAAGCTCTGGCTTAAGTGGAATTAAGCCTATAGTGGCCCAGAGAAGATATAGAAAATGTGGCACAGACTTAACCTGTAAATCACTCGCCCTTGATGCTTCTTTCACGTCTGGTGTGAACGCAGCATAATAGGAAATAACCAGTGTAGGCTTATCCAGAAAACTTAGCCCTATAAACATTTCTGAGATCGCAAATTATGTTGCTAGAGCTACATATTGCTGCATTTTGTCTTTAAAATGAATGCTACGGTGCAGTATGACGTCGTTGCTGACCACTTACCTCCATATGGACGGTTTTTATACTGTAACTAGCTTGTCAACATATGTTGGTGGATTTGAGATGCAGAGAGCAGTTGACCACTACGATGAGGTTCGAGTCCGACAAAGAACCATTGCAGAAAGCAAGTAAGACAAAAACAAAAGCCGAAAAATCCCCAGAAATGTGAATAGTGGTACATTTTCAGTGTGATCCTGGGTTGAAAATCACTGCAGATTGAGCCTGATAAAGCATAAACATTTTGCTTACATGTTTTCTAGTAAATATACAGTATGTATATTTTTAAATCAGTATTAAATCAGCAAATTTGCTAGTAATTAAATAAAAATCAGTCATGGAAAAAATGATCAGTGAATCGAATTTAAACCCTAAAAAAAGTATATCAATTTGTGTATAATGGGCATCCAATGTCACCTTTAAGATTATTTTTTGTCAGTCTGATCATAAAGGAAAGTCACTAAACAGACACTGTAAAAAGTGAGCCGCTGGATCAACATATACAATGAATACTCTTTCATTCATTTATTTATTTTCTTTTCGGCTTAGTCCCTTTATTAATTTGGGATCACACAGCAGAATGAACCGCCAACTTATCCAGCATGCTTTTACGCAGCAGATGCCCTTCCAGCCGCAACCCATCTCTGGGAAACATCCACACACATTCACTCACTCACTCACACTCATACACTACGGACAATTTAGCCTACCAAATTTAACTGTACGGCATGTCTTTGGACTGTGGGGGAAACCGGAGCACCTGGAGGAAACCCACACGAACGCAGGGGGAACAAGCCAACTCCACACAGAAACGCCAGCTGACCCAGCCGAGGCTTGAACCAGCGACCTTCTCACTGTGAGGCTACAGCAGTACCTACTGAATACTACTCTTGAATAATAAATAATCTTTAATTTAGTTTGAATTGAGTTTATTTTTCTCAACTTAATTTCTTGCATTAAACTGTTTAGAAAAATAAGTTGGAAAAACTTTATTATTGGTGTAACAAGTTGAAGTATTTTTTAAGTTGACAGTTCACTTTTTATTCTCTTTTGACCAATTTCAAAGGTAGTCTAATTCAACTCTAGCAGTCTAGTCCAATTCTAATCACTGAAAATGTAGTCGAAACAATCTAATCACTGAAAATGTATGTTAAAGGCTTATAGTTAACCTAAAAATGAAAACCTTTATTCTGTTGAACACAAAGCAAGATATACGGAAAATGCTAAGGTAAAAAAACAGCCCGTCTTCTTTGGTATTTTACCTTTCTAATATGGATGTCAATTACTGATTTATCCAACATTCTTTAGAATATCTTACCTTGTGTTCAACATTAGAAAGAAGCTGCAAATAAATTTGATGTAAAGACCCAGCCAGCCTTGCCAAAACAAGTACTTCAGGGAATTTTCAGGTGAAAACAACTTGCACAGAATCAACAGCCACCTGCAATACCCATGTTGATGTTTTTCTATGTCCCTGAGGAATGCGTATTAATTAACAGTGATTTACTAAAGGAGGGTGCAGAGGCAGCATTGCCACGGGACAGTTGGTATGAGACACGCATATTAGCCAGAGGCCTGTTTGATTCAGATGCTGAGGTAGTTTACTCCCAACCCAGTCAACCTGCTAATTACTCCTGAAGGAAAACAGGCTGGTCCCATTTGCACCCATTTCCCATTTATGAAGAGATTTTTTGATCAAGACTTTAAGCATCGGCACAGTCTGTTTAATGTTTGGCTTGGATTTCTGCTGCTCTGTGGAAATAATCCTCTTCTTCTTTAGCATTTAATTGCTGTCTCCAAGTTTTAAGCAAAATCGATAAAGCTGAAATTTAAATTCATAAATTCGCTGCATGTTGTTCCACCACATAATAGGGATAAAGCTGTCCTTCACACTGTAACAGTTACCTTTATAAGTACAAAATACGTTCACAAAGATAACACCCCAGAAAAAAACCTATTGCCTGAATCATGTTGTCTACTAAAAGAATATAACACAAACTTTCCAAAAGTTTCACAAATCATATCATTTTAAATAATTATGAATTGCTTCAATGCATTGAAACAACAACAACAACAACAAATTGTACATGCTGATAATGCTTTTATTGTTGTATTTTTGTATTTAATAACATGAAAAAGATGAAAAGATTTAATATTAATAAAGCTGCAAGCAGCGATGATAGGGACCTTGCACCCAGGCTCACCGCCACCCGGTGGCCTCAGGATGACAGAGAGCAGCGAACAACATTAATTTAAGGCGATATATAAAAATAACCTGAGAAAATCACAGATTTATGCCAAACTTCCTCCTGTCAGCAGGTGGCGCTATAACTGTGATTCAAGATTGGCATGTAGATGCCATTAATAGAGGAATCTTATCAACCATGTGAATTTTCAGGCAGATTCAACAGTTATAATAAGTTCAAAGTTTGCAAGGCCGCCACGGAAACTCCTTCGACGAAAACTCTAGATCAGTGGTCACCAAACTTGTTCCTGGAGGGCCGGTGTCCTGCAGATTTTTGCTCCAACCCTAATCAAACACACCTGAACAAGCTAATCAAGCTCTTACTTGGTATACTTGAAACATCCAGGCAGGTGTGTTGAGGCAAGTTGGAGCTAAACCCTGCAGGGACACCGGCCCTCCAGGACCAGGATTGGTGACCCCTGCTCTAGATTTTTACTATTTAACATCGCCAAAGACTTTAGATGACAAAACCCAATTTTGGTGTTGATCCGGAAAAATCCCTAGGAGGAGTTAGTTAACATACAACGCCTGGAAATGGCAAAAACTCCACTTTTTTTGCCGCAGGAAGTTAAAAATATCCGACTTCCTGTTGGGTACAAAGTGTCTTATCGCTGTAGTGATACTTTTATGGTTCAGATTTGTACCTTTGATGAAGGTACAATATTGTATCTGCAGGTTTTAAAAAACAAAGGTACATTTTGGTTTACCATGGTCCAAATCATGTTTAACCTCTTAAGAGGTTTATTTTTTAACATGTTTTGATTATCAGAGTAAAAACTACTTTTTTCCCCATTTTGGACAGTTAAAAATAGCGTTTGAGACTTTTTATATGCTCCAAAACAGTTGCAGGATGACACTGTATGTCTGCAACAAAATATAAAACACTCAACGTATTTTAAATAGCCACTTAAGAGCTAAAATGTGCTGTCCACGTATGTGGCCACTAACCCCTATACACTCTATACATGAGCTGCCACAAGGGCGAAGCAGTGGCGCACCCGGAGGAAACCCACGCGAAGGCAGGGAGAACATGCAAACTCCACATAGAAATTCCAACTGAGCCGAGGTTCAAACCACCGACCTTCTTGCTGTGAGGCAACAACCTACTACCCACTACCTACTGCGCCACTGCTTCGCCCCAAGTAAACAACTCTTGTCACAAATTGATGTGTATTGAACATTAAAAAAATAAGTTGTCCCATTGAAATCTCAAGAATTGTGTTGATACAGCTCATTTTAAATAAGTAGTTTGAACGAGCTAGAAAAAATGTTTTGAGTGCATGTCATCAGGGGGGCAAAGCCCTGTCCTGTAGTGGTGATCTCTCCCTCATTAGCATAGGACCTTAGTCTGGTTTTGTAATCTGCCACGATGCTGAAACATAGGTATTTGTAGCTCCACCCTCTTTTGAAAAGAGCACAATCTCATTTGAATTTAAAGCGACAGTGACCAAAACGGCACAATTAGGATCAAAGTCTAAAAGGGTTAAAAAAAATGTAAAAAAATGTGCTGTATTTTGATTAAGACTTCACACACACACTTAGGGACTTACTTTAGATCTTGAAAAAATGTAATAGGTCCTCTTTAAAAATATATTATATATCATGATAACAATGTTAAAATGTAACAAAACAATATAATTTGCAACCAAAAAAATAAGTAATGAATTAATCAAATATAGTAGATAAAAAAAACAAATGAAACTTTGATGTTTTCAAACCACCAAATACACTGAAATAATCTAAACATCAAACATGAAACACATGAAACATGTTTATATGTTTGTAATTTATCATAAATATGCCATCATTATTTATATTTATATTTGTATTTATATCATTATATAGAGTTAAGTACATTATATTATAACATAATACGCTCTTTATATTGTTAATTTATTGTTTTAATTGTGTTGGAGAAAATATGTGTGATATTTGATGTGTTGAGCAGCCATGAGAGTGTGAGATGCTGAGTGTTGACTCTAGCTTTGAGAAACAGACAACAATTACATTTGCCCTGGGAGGATGGAGAAACCTGACCATGTTGCCATGGCAACACAAGTACAGCAGAAAGTAACGGGGAAATCGATTCCAAATTTCTCTCTCTCTCTCTCCCTCTCTGTTTCTCTCTCTCTCTCTTTTTCATTTCAGCACAACCAGCAGTAGTATTCCCCTTTACCCTCATGTATTCGGAATACCATAATTGATCATTTTAAATACAACAGGCACATATCAAATTGCAAACAGCAGCCATACGGAACGAGTAAGAGAGAGATGCAGTATTTTAGACATTTGAAAGAATGAAAGCATGACTGGCGTGTTTCTTTTCTTACACAGAAGCAACACAAAAGCACAGCTGAATTGGTGTGATAAGCGAACACTGCATTGTGATTGGCTGACCCGTGCCACGTTAAGATTGCCGTGTACGTCATCAAGAGTCAAAGTTCAGCCTGCAATCTCAAGATGTCCTCAGCACATACTGAAGCAAAAAACCAAATCGTGTGACATTTTACTGATAGATATTGTGGATTATTGTCATTTCTTTAACCAGCTGACTGCATTTAGCATTTCTTTAACAAGAAGAAACTATTATTATAGTAATATTTAAATGGTGACATTACAAGAAATATAATATATTAAAGGGGTGGTCCAGAGTGTATTTTTAAGGCTTGGTTGTGTTTATAAGATGCAAACCAATGTGTGCTCATGCTACACTTATAGAAAATCAAGTTATGATTTTTTTATATACAGCTACTTGGCTAACATGAAAATGACTGTCGCGTTTCCTAGTTCCTCAGAAAGCCCACTCTCAAGAGGCTCTGATTGGTCAGCTAACATAATGTGCCGTGATTTGTGCTCCTGGTCACACCCCTACAAGCATGCGATTTTCCACAGTGTAAACAGTAGCTGTTAGCCGTATCAAATATAATATTTAGATATTTGGATTGAAAACAGGACAAACCCTCCTGTTTGTATAAAGAATAAACAGTTAAACGGTCAGTAATATGCTTTATTATTATCATTTACAAAGTAAAAAAGAAATAGTATACATTAGCAGCAAATAAATTAGCAAACAGCGGCGACGCAGTGGCGCAGTAGGTAGTGCTGTCGCCTCACAGCAAGAAGGTCGCTGGGCCGCTGTTTCGAATCTCGGCTCAGTTGGTGTTTCTGTGTGGAGTTTGCATGTTCTCCCTGCCTTCGTGTGGGTTTCCTCCGGGTGCTCCGGTTTCCCCACAGTCTAAAGACATAGGCTAAAATGTTCGTAGTGTGTGTGTGAATGTGTGTGTGGATGTTTCCCAGAGATGGGTTGTGGCTGGAAGGGCATTTGCTGCGTAAAAACTTGCTGGATAAGTTGGCGGTTCATTCCGCTGTGGCGACCCCGGATTAATAAAGGGAATGAATATTATGGGATGAGCTATTTTGAATAAAGGGTTGGAAATGAATGCTTTTCTTGTTTGTTTTTTATATTGATTAATCGAAAAAATTATTGACAGATTAATTAATTATTAAAATAATAATTAGTTGCAGCCCTAATTTAAGATGTAGAGCGCAGGGAGCGTGGCTGCGCTGGTGAAGACAGTGGGTGTTTAGAGCAGTTTGACTAATAAATATGAATTTATAGCTAAATTGTTAGCGGTGCCAAACAGCATTTCCTGTTGTTTACATCCTTGTTTACATCCTCACAACAACATACCGCTAACGCTAAAAACTATGCTTGTAGTTGATCTATTTTAACAAATAAATACACTTACAGGTTTTGGCTTACAATCCACAACTTCGTCGATAGGAGGAGTTTTTAGCCGAATCCAGCACTGAACTGAGAGATATTCTGGAAGCTGTCCTTTGTCGAATGCTAGCTATATATATTTTCTTATAATTCTTTGGAACATAATTATAATTAAACTGTAAGCACTTCTCTCTTTTTCTCATGTCTTTTGAAAGCCCAAAAACAGAAACAGAACAAGCTCTGTGGAAATAGCAATGTTTGGACAGCTATTTAGCTTTCTCTGCTAACGTTATGTTACGTTGAATGCGTATAACCTGAAGCGTTTGTGATCTCACTAGCCTAGATGTATTTTTTTGTATTCCCCACACTTCATTCACTGTAGGCTTTGCTAAGCTAACTCTATAAAAGCCAATGTCTCCCTTTGCATTGAACTTTGAGCGTCTTACATTGAGAGATGTTGTTTATGTTCACACAGCTACATTACACATCAGGTAAAGTTTAAAATATGATATTCTATTATCTTATATTATATTATATGACATAATGGACCACCCCTTTAAGACAATCAACAGGCATTACATTAAACCAACAATCAATTACCAATTGTTATATTGTTAGGCACGGAATAACTAAATGAAACTAAATAAACCAATATCCATTTGTTGACTTATACAAAGATTCCTGCATTCTAAGCATATCATTTTAGATATCCAAAAGGTGAAACAAAATGACCATGCTTGGTTGGTTAAGAAGAGGCTAAAGTAGGAACTAAACGGCTCAAGACTGATGGTTAACATGGTAAACAAGGAAGAGGATGGAAGGTCAAACAAGACAGCTGAGAGTTATGGCTGAGGTACGAGGTGTCTCCACAAAGACAGCAGTCAGGCAGTAACTGATTATCCTCGTCTATACAGAGACTCAATGTACAGCAGGGAAGATTTCAATGCTACTTTAAGGATTAGTTCACTTTAACATATTTTCTAATTGTATTAATTGTAATTGAAAATATATATGTTTTATTATTAAGCCAACTAAACAAGTCGCTATTAAAATGTAATTTAATATACAGAGTTGAAGACAATATTATTAACCCTAAAAGCTTTACAATACAGCAGCGGTTCCCAACGGGGGTCACTTGTTTAGAAAGAGTTGAAACAAAACAATTCTTATGTTTTTTTTTTTGTTTTTTTTTTGGGACAACTTAATTGTTTTATATTAAATCCACTTTAAATTGTAAAAAATATAACTTTAACTTAATCGAATTGTGTTGGGACAACATGAAGGAATTGGGTGAAACCCAGCAATATTTTTACAATGTATATCAGGGGTCACCAAACTTGCTCCTGGAGGGCTGGTGTCCGGCAGATTTTAGCTCCAACCCTAATCAAACACACCTCAACAAGCTACACTGTGAAAAATGCAGGGTTCCACGCAATTCATTCATGCTGTCCCAACACAAACCGATTAAGTTAACTTAACACTTTTAACAAATGTATATGGATTGAACATAAAAAAAATACAAAAAATTTGTTGTCCCAATGAAATGTCAAGAATTGTGTTGTTTCAGCTCATTTTAAATAAGCAGTTTAAACAAGTAAAAAAAAAAAATTACCAAGGTCTAGGTATACTTACACAGGCTGGTGTGTTGAGGCAAGTTAGAGCTAAACCCTGCAGGGACACATGCCCTCCAGGACAGAGATAGGTTTATATGTACTTACATTATCCCAAATGTTTTCAAAAATATATTCCAATTTTAATTAGCGACAGAGACGTTTTCCTGTTCGATTTCCAGATTGGTTTTAAAGAAAACTATCTATAATAGTTTTTATTTAATTCCCCGTTTTTTTATTTTTGGTGGACTATTATTAAGTATGTTTTTAATTAAAGTAATTGGGGACTTGGAATTGTGGAATCATGTTTCTATTTTAACATACTGAAATAGATTGCACCACTGACCAAAAGAGGCTGGCCGTATGTCAATTGCGCAATTTTGTTTTGCCATTATTTTGTTATTAAAATGAGTTCATTAGACCCCAAATCAATTATGAGTTTCTTTATTACCGTTGAACTCAAAAGAAGTTATATTGAACAAATGTTAAAAAAACGTTGACATTCATAATAAGAAGTACAACATTACATTCTACAAAATATCTCCTTTAGTGTTTAGAGCAAGTGGAAGACGAGTAAAGGAGAAGTAAAAGATTTTTGGGGGTGTCTTATCAATTTATCTAAACTATTTCAGTGGTCAATATGGCTACTACAAAACAGCAAATAAGAGTCCATTTGTTTAATACACATTAAATATGTTTTTCTTTTATAATGAGTGAATAAATGTTGTAATTAAAAGCAAATTATTTCCTTAATATATATATATATATATATATATATATATATATATATATATATATATATATATATATATATATATATATATATATATTTATAATACATATACTGTATGAGTCCTTAAACTGTGTCGTTGTGGTACTAGAGCTGTCATGGGTGGTATCTTTTCAAAAGGCACACATTTGTAGTACTTAGTACTAGTACCTTTAGATATTAAGGTACACTTTAGGATTTTTGGGGAGCTAATATGGACTCTGTAGGTACAAATGTGTAGCTTTTCACCCTAGCACCAATTGAAGCTTTATTGTTTTTGACAGTTTTCCCAGAGATGGGTTGCGGCTGGAAGGACATCCGCTGCGTAAAAACGTGCTGGATAAGTTGGCGGTTCATTCCGCTGTGGCGACCCTGGATTAATAAAGGGACTAAGAAAATGAATGTTTTTGACAGTCTGGACCATATTAGTTTCTGTATTTTTACAAAAATATGAACTGATAAGAAATCAATTGGATAAATTAGATTAAAAAAAAGTAACTGCAACCTGATTTGCAATGAGACTTAAAATGCAACGTAAAACAGACTATTTGAGTAATGGTGTACAATAACTTTCATTAAATAGCTAAATAAAATGATGACATTATACAATCCTTGTCGGATCATCACTTAATGTTCATTATTTCACTAAAAGAAGAAAAAAAATGACTTGAAATTAGATTAAAATCATATTTGGCACAAAGCCTTGATGTACTCCTGGTTGAAAACCCTTGATTTATTTAATCGTTCCTCATATTTAAAAAAAAACAAACCATTAATGAAAAAAGCCAGCCTTTTCTTCCTTTTAAAATGGCACAGACAAGAACGTCCACTACAAACCTTCAAAATCATCTCATCATCTGAACATATGGAACATCTCAACCAACCGGCCAAAACACCTGCCACCAATTGGGCAAGATAGACCCCATTCTAGAGCACCTGGGATGAAAAAAGAGGCCAAATCTACAGGCGTTTATAAACTGAAATTAATTGGTTGTTCCGCCCGTAATTAGCTCACGCCACACTTATTACTAATCTGCCATTTGGAGAGCTGCCATTTTATGCCCTGGCCGTGGTCCAGTGCGTCAGCGTGGTGTTTTCCATAAGCTCAGAAAAAAAAGTCTCGTTCGGGGGAGCGAAGCCAAACGGCAGCATAGCATCAGACGCTAACGAAGCCATCAGCGCTTATTAAAGATTAAGTCTCGCTTGGTCCCCGGTGGCCTGAGCAGACCGTTCGGTAATCATATTCATCCTAAACAGCCTAATCACCACCATATTGCTCTTATTTACCAATAAACAGTGATGTAAGAGGGATTAATCCAGGGTTATCTCATGCACAATCATTTCTGTTTGTTTGTAGAATGTGCTCATTTTGCGGAGGTAAATTAAACCAAGGAAGTTTTGTTTCGACAAGGAGATAACTAACAGGGAAGGTTAGTTATCTTCTTCCCTAAAATATTTTTAAATGTACTTTACTTTGTATTATCATTGAAAATGTATTAAATTAAAGCCAGGTGGCACAGTAGGTGGTGCTTTCGCCTCACAGCAAGAAGGTTGCTGGTTCGAGCCTTGCCTGGGTCAGTTGGCATTTCTGTTTGGAGTTTGCATGTTCTCCCCACGTTCAGGCATGCGGGTTAGGTGAATTGGGTAAGCTAAAATTGTCTGTATTGTATGTGTATAAACGAGAGTGTATGGGTGCTTCCCAGTTATGGGTTGCAGCTGGAAGGGCATCCGTTGCGTAAAACATGTGCTGGATAAGTTGGCAGTTCATTCCGCTGTGGCGACCCCAGATGAATAAAGAGACTAAGCCGAAATGAAAATGAACGAATGAAATTAAAGCCAAACTTTCTCTCAAATTAGATTTGCTTCTGTTTTTGTTATTAATAATAATTCTAAATTATTATATATAAATTATTTTTTCTCTAAAGACAAAAACTGTTAAAAACCAAAGTAAAATGATTAGTCGTTGTTATGAAGGAATTTGTGGAAATACGCAAATTGATACATTTTCTCTGTGATGTCATGAACACAGAGAATAAGTTGTTCCCATAACTCCAACACCACTGAATGAACTATCTTTTTTAGTTGACCACAATTCACAAAAATATTTATTAATGTTCATTAACTGGATTTAATTATATTTCCAATTATATTGGGCTCTATTTAATGATCTAGGCGCAAAGTCTAAAGCGCATAACGCAAAAGCATTCAGGGCGAGTCTGAATTCACTTTTGCAATTTTAAGGATAGAAAAATAGGCTCTGCGCCTTGATGTGTGGTCTAATAGGGTTGTGTTTACTCTCTTAATAAGTGTTTAGAGCATAACGTACATTAAACCAATCAGAGTTGCATCTCCCATTCCCTTTAAGAGTCAGTTACATCACGCCATGGTGCATTTTCTTGGCTTAACTAGCATTAAAACTATCTGCAGCGAGGATAAAAAAATGAGCCTCCTCTATTTACTTTTACTCTTTACTTTATTTCCAGGGATAAAAAACGAAGACATCCATTAGTCTGCATCTTTAATTTCGTTTGTTTAGCACAAAGATTTGTTTCAAAATTATTTCTAAATTCAGTTCTAATTTCCAGCTAATTAATAAATGAACAAGATTAATATTGGTATATAACACACAAATACACCTATTTTAATGCCTCAAATGGTGATGTATACGTCTACAAAAGCTGACAGGTGAACAAATCTATACTTGTTTTTATTAAAACAAATACAAATATGCATATAATAAATAATACTGCGACTAATAATAACATTATTCAAATGATAATCTTCATGAATAAACTGAAAAAACCCTCGGGATGAGGCATTGAGGTAGTTGTATTTTTATATTTATGTAGAAAACAAGTTTTGAAACAATTTAATTCTTTATTTATTTATTTTTTAATTTGTAAAGATATTTGTGTATTGCTGTACATCCTGTGTGTCTTAAGCAATTTGTAAGCGTTTGAAAGCTGTGTAGACACATAACTAAGGCCGTTTCAGTTCCTAAAAATAGCACCGTACCAACAATGTGCCTTAACACACCTCCTTTTTAGACCAACTCACCCATGAGTCCACAAAGTGGCGCAAATGGATTTGCTATTTGAACAATATGGCGCAAAATATGAAAATTACTGTTGCTCTGGTCTAAAAATAGCAACAAATCACACTATTCACATCTTGCGCCATTATGTAAGGCCCTTTACATAAGCTCTACATAAAGAAAACCTTTTTTTATACTTAAATCTAATTTAAACTTAAAACTAACTCATTTTATTATCTATTGTTTTTAAAACTAACAACAATTAAACTAAAAACAATGTGTTTGTAAAGATCGTAATACTTTTATGATAAAGATCGTGATAAAGATACTTTTCAAATATAGTCATCTATAGACAATCTATAGTCAAATATAGACCATTTTGAGGGATGTAAACAAAAACAATGGTCCCAACTTTTTCCTGTTTCACATTTTTATTTTCTATAGCTTTTGAGAATCCAAAAAGGTTCACATATTGATTAATAATGTTATGATAGCTGTTCTAACATTAAGCTATGATTGAATTGCCTCTTGGTACACTTACGAAATAGTTTGATAACACGAAGGAAATGTTCATGAGCCAATGACATGACCACATTGAAATGGTCTATCGATGATCTTTTGTAATCATTCCTTATGGATGGATGGATGAATGAAGGGAGGGAGGGATCGACGGATGAACAAACGACCGAACATATGAATGAACAAACAAATGAACTATGTATTTTGTGTCTTGTGTCTTTTATTACATTTGGTCATAAGCAAGTTACGTAAAAAAATTTAAATAACTAAATAAATAAATAAACATGATTTTTCCATTAGAATTTTGAATTTTAAAATGTGTCTTATTATATAAATGATACAGTCGTTTCTTTTTTTAGCCTTTATGATACTAACAACCTAGGTGTCTACCATTAAAAAAAAGTCAGCCCTTAACTGTTTCTTTCAGCCTGATCTCACAAGAAAACGTAAGTATTTTACGTTTTGCCAGTTTAGTGGCTAATTTGTACAAATTCGTACGATTTCAGTCATACGAAATTGTACTATTGTAAAAAGGAGGCGTGGTAACTAACCCCACCCCTAAACCCAACCGTCATTGGGGGATGAGCAAATCGTACTACAATGTACGAATTAGATCGTACGAATTCGTACGAATTAGCCACTAACTGAAAAAGTTGCCGTGAGATGTGTGTTGGTTTCTTTAGGTACCCTGCACCCTTAAAGGAGACATCAGAAAGCCAATACTCCCACCCCCCACCCCCCACTCTCTCTTTGTATTCCCTAAACGTTCACCAGCACTCATGCTGCAAATGCACAAATGCATCCTTCAGCTTATGCTCCCATAATTCTCAGTGGCAGCTGTGTGATTAATGTACATAGCTATTGATTTTTTAGCTCCTTTTTTCCCTGCTCTACACTATATCCTTCTTTCTTTTTCCTTCTCTCTCTCCCTCTGACATGTTCTGTGCGATGAAAGTGGGAGGGTTTTTAAAAAGGAACGTGCAGCAGAATTGCACAAGTTGTCCTTTTTAAAGCTGCATGCATATACCATAGAGCTCACATCACAACAACTGCCGCAGCTTCACATTATCTGGCCCAAACATGAGAAAATGATAGCAAATTAGATTTAAAAATGATCTCCTGGACGTTTTTTTCAGCTGTAGTAAGCTGGTCTTCGGTCTAGAGACACACGGTAGATAAGAGCTGGTGTGATACACTACAAATAATGATGTTGTCTTCATCTGTAACCCAATTCTTTTATAGGCAGAGTTTTACTGTAAAAAGAGGCTCACACATTAGCAAAGGTAAGTAGAGAGTTCCACATCTTTAAAGTTGGAACTTACTAGTATCATAAAAACCCCTTTTTTAAACATGAGTTCAAACTCATTGAAACCACTTTCCTTAATCTTGTTCATTTTTATATGCATTTAAATCAGTATTACAGGTGAGAAGACTGAAAATACTTTATATTTTGCAGTTAAGATGTACAATATTATAATAAATGGTACTGTAATACAGTATTGACAACATGTTGTAAGTTTGATTTACTTACAATAAATTGTAATTTACAGGAAATACTTAATAGTGTGTATTTAATTATATTTTCAGTTCAATATACTGTCTTTAGTCAAAATAAATGTTATTTAACAAAGTGTTTCTCAACCACGTTCCTGGAGGACCATCAGCACTGCACATTTTCCATGTCTCCCTAACTAAACAAACCTGATTCAGTGTATGTGACAGACAAAGGAGACATCCTAAACATGCACTGCTGCATTTTCAGTTCAATATAGTGCCATTAGTCAAAATGTTATTTAATGTACATTAAATTACTAAAATTACTAGTGCTCTGTGATATTGTAATATTATATATATATATATAATTTCTTTTTTTGGAAAAAAAAAGGTGTGTAAGAGAGCAAGAAAATGTTTACAGTATTTCTAACAGTATTTCTAAAATCAATTTAATTTAAAATTTAAAGAACTAAGGTCAACATTATTAGCCCTATTTATTTATTTATTTATTTATTTATTTATTTATTTATTTGTTTGTTTGTTTGTTTGTTTGTTTGTTTGTTTTTTTAATAAATAAGGCTACAGAACAAAATACTGTTATTTAATAAAATGCCTAATTAACCAAACTTGCCTAATTAACATAGTTAAACCTTGAAATTGCACTTTAAGCTGATAATATACTAATAATTTGCAAAATAACTAGTAAAATATTATGTGCTGTCCTAAGGCTAAAAAAACCCCAAAAAACTAATTGATATAAGAAATGAGTTATTAAAACTATTACATTTTAAACTGTGCTGAAAAAAAAACTCTTCCTGTAAAACAGCATTTGGAAAATATGGTAAAAAACGTAATTCACAGGAGCCCTGATACATTTTTACAGTACAGTATAGTATAGTATAGTATAGTATAGTATAGTATAGTATAGTATAGTATAGTATTGTTTTTATTCATTTAAAATCAACACATAATAAACACAATCAACAAATTCAAACTTAGAATATTTCTATCATCATGGATTCGGTTTGGTTAACTGTCATGAAGATATGATATTCTGACAAATTCGAATTATCATCAGATCCTTTCAGAGTGACAATGATTTAGCTTTTCCAAATGAAAATCTTGAAAAAATGTTAAAAACTGACTTTTCTTTTAATTTACATGTTACATTTACTCATTTAGCAGATGCTTTTATCCAAAGTGACTTACAAGTAAGTTTTAAAGAAACACTTCAAATCATCAAAGAATTTGCTGAATGATATTTAGATTCAGAATCCATTTTCCTAATAAGTTCATTTAAATCTAGGCTGTGACTCTGATAATCTGGTTATTTCTGATATTGTTGTTGCTAGTCTTGTACAAGCTCTAAATGGCATATAACAAAGAGAAAATGGGTCAATTGAAAAAAGTTAATTTTCAACCGCTTAAGCATCCAAGATGAAGGACATATTTTACGCCGGGAATGAATATTGTGACTTTCAGATTTATTTCAGTTTCACTTAGTGTTTCCTGGATCGCACCATGTGTCCATCTGTTACTCCTTGTTTGCCATGTCATGTTTTAATTGATTTAATAAATTCTTGTAAATGGCCAAATTGCATGAAACAAATTTGATTTATGAAGCCATGTTGTGTAAATGCTGCGTTGTGTAAACGCAAGTCTAAGATTGTGGATTTTGAGAAAGAAAGTTTCAATCACTGGAAATGTTCCTTTCACCTCCATCTTAATCTCTAATCCACCATTTCATACAGAATCTGACACCTCTTATTTAAAGTTGTGGTTGAATGTTCTGGCATAATAACTTTGTTATTAAAAAAATCCTCTTGAATCCTCTTTAATTTAATAATTACCAGGGCCAGACAGAATCTGGGGACATTTTTTTGCTATTTCTGCTAAAAATTTTGTAAAAAAAAAATTGTGGATTTAAACAGAATTATTATGAGAGTATAGTAACTAAAAACATAATATCAATGCAAATCCATCTAGATTCACTTATTTGGTAAACAAAGCAAGTGTGTCATATAATATACATCTACTAAAAGAAATAAATTATAACTTTAACTGTATTGCAAATAAATCAAATAAACATTAGTCAATACTATTACTGAAATTAATTTAAAAACTGAAATAATATAAATTTACAAACATTTATACAAGTAAATAAACAGACTCTGATTTATGCGGATTTCTGCGAGCCCAGATTCCGTGTGGGCCTAATAATTACTATTATTTTAACATTCAGTTTTACTTATTAAAATATTATATACTTCAACTTTTGTTCATAATTCAGGTTAAAATTTGACTACACTACAGCTCATAAAGTAAACAGGTATTTAAATAAATTGCATATTTAAAATGCAACAATCCATACAGAAATAATAATACAACAATTATGTATCAATTGATGGGTTAACTGACTGACTGACATGATGTATTAAATAAAAAAAAAATTTTCATTTAAATAAATAAAGCTAAATAAATAAATGAAATAAAGCTAAATAACTAATGAATAAAATAATTAACAAATAAATAAAGTTAAATAAATAAAATATAAGCAAACAAGAAATGAATAAATAAATGATTAAATAAATAAACAAGTAATGAATAAATGAATGAATGAATGAATGAATGAATGAATGAATGAATGAATGAATGAATGAACAAGTAATGAATCATTAAATTATTGAATAAATAGATAAATAAATAAATAAATGAATAAATAAATAAAACTAAATAAATAAAAATAAATAGATAAACAAACAAATAATGAAAATAAATAAATAAATAAATAAAGCTAAATAAATAAATAAGCAAGTAATGAATAAATAAATTAACAAATAAATGAATAAATAAATACATAAATTAATAAAGCTAAATAAATAAAAAATAAATAAATAAACAACAAGTAATGAATTGATAAATAGATAAACAAGTAATGAATAAATAAATAAACAAATAAATAAATAAATAAATAAATAAATAAGTGAATAAATAAAGCTAAATTAATAATTACATTAATAAACATGTAATGAATGAATGAATAAATAAAGCAAAATAAATAAACAAGTAATGAATAACTAAATGGATAAATAAACAAAGCTAAATTAATAAATACATATAGATAAATTAAATTAATAAATGTAAGCTTATTTTACGTTTTAACTACCCCCCCCCCCCACCCCCACCCCCTCTTAAATATATATGCACAAATATAATATTGTATAGCTTCCTATTAAAAATATTAATTTAAAAGAGAGATTTATGAGGGGTGGACTTATATGAGATTTTGACTGAGAAACACAGGCATGAAGGGGGTTAAAGCCATGCGAAACCTTCACATTACTCCTACAGCAGCAGTGAAAAAAGGGGCTTCAGGAGAGACGTCCACACAGCACACTGCATAGAACATTTGCTCTACACACAAAGAGAAAGTAGAGAGAGAGAGAGAGAGAGAGAGAGAGAGAGAGAGAGAGAGAGGTTTACATTTATCTTTCTGCTCTAGCTTCAGTCTGTAAGCCTGGTGCTTCACCATCTCCAACTTAATCTGCAGGCTAGAGAAAGATGAAAGGAGTGTGGGTTTGTTCTAATGAGAATGCACTATCTGCAGGCTCCCAGCAGCAGCAGCAGCAGCAGCAGACAGTGTCTCTGGCCCCAGTCGTACTCACTCAAAACATGGCGCTGGCTTTTCAACATGTCTGACCGCCCCTCTGCTCTTTATATATTCTATAAGCAGCGGCAGTCGCCCACAGGAGTCCGCAGCACTGGTATTTCTCACGTTCTTAGTATTTAAACCACCTTTACACTGTTATGGGTGCGATTTTGAAGTCAAAATTATTCACTCTCCTGTAATTTTGTTTCTTTTTTCAAATGTTTCCCAAATGGTGTTTAACAGAGCAAGACATTTTCCACAGTATCCCCAATGATATATATTTTTTTTCTTTTGGAGAAAGTTTCATTTGTTTATTTCAGCTAGAATGTTTTTATGCCATTTTAAGGTCAATATTATTAGCCCCATTAAGCAATATTAATTTTCTGCAGAACAAACTACTATTATACAATGATTTGTACCTGGTTTAGTTCACCTAGTTAAAAATCACTGTAGATTTAACCCAAGGAGTTCAGTGAATATTCATTCTCCTTTTGCTTTTAGAAGGTGTTAGTAAGAAAAGAAATGTAACAATAGATTTGTGCGTCAAATGTTTTAATTTAAAAGGCAAGGCAAGTGTATTTACTGTATATAGCACATTTCATACACAGGCGCAATTCAAAGTGCTTTACATAAACAGGAATAAAAGAGACAAGTATAAAAAAAATAAAAGGAAAATTTCTTCTAGAGGAAAGTTTTACTTGAGGTCCTTGGTTAACATGACTGGAATAGAACCTGGGTTTAAAACATTGCATTTCCAACAAGGCAAAAGAAATACAGTTTTACTTAGAATTTATCTGGTAAATTCTAGAATTTCTAAATTTTTAGACATCGACAGCTCCTTTTCTTTCACCAAACAAGCAGAGGAGACATTAGTACGTATGTTTTTTGATTGTCCTATTTCCAAGTAATTTTAGTCACTCCTAAGTCCTCATATACAGTTGAAGTCAGAATTATTAGGCCCCATTGAATTTCTTTTTCTTTTTAAAATATTTCCCAAATGATGTTTAACAGAGCAAGGACATTTTCACAGTGTGTCTGATAATATACTTACTTTAGGGGAAAATCATGTTTTATTTATTTCGACTAGAATAAAAGCAGTTTTTATTTTAAAAAAATAATAATTTTAAGGTCAAATTTATTAGCTCCTTTAATCGATATCTTCTTTCGATGGTCTACAGAACAAACCATCGTTATACAATAACTTACCTAATTACCCAAACATGTCTAGTTACCTAATTAACCTAGTTAAGCCTTTAAATGTCTCTTTGTGCTGTATAGAAGTGTCTTGAAAAATATCTGGTCAAATATTATTTACTGTCATCAAATCAAAGATAAAATAAATCAGTTATTAGAAAGTGTATCTGTTAAACTGTAATATCGGAAAAAAAACAGGGAAGCAAATAATTCAGGGGGGCAAATAATTCTAACTTTAACTGTATTTGATTCTGTCAATTCTGTGAATTACTTTAGCCTAAAAGACATTATTTTTAATTATAATAACCTAAAAGTAAAACCTCAACTCGCCCCACATGTAAATCAGTCACGCTTGATGCTTCTTCCTTGTAATTCCTTCCTTACCTTACCTTGCAGTGTAATTTTGAGTTTTGTAGTTTATTTAGTTTAGATCGGGTGTCGTGTGCACTGAAGATATCGTTTAATTTTTATTGTTTATTTTTGTCGCCTAATTTAGACTTTAGACTGAAGAATTGTTTTGTTTTGTTAATTTCTTTGATTTGGCTTACACTTATTGTTTTTGTTTAAAGAGAAGATTGTAAATGCTTATTTTTTTCTCCATTTAATATTGTTACATTTTTTTGTTTGAACCACTGAGTAAAAAAGCTTCAATTCAGAATTGATGTTTAACAGAGCAAAGAAAATTTCACAGCATGTCTGATAATATTTGTTCTTCTGGAGAAAGTCTTATTAGTTTTATTTCGGCTAAAGTAAAAGCAGTTTAAATTTTTTTTAAAAACATTTTAAGGTCAAAAATATTTGCTTCTTTAGGCTATATCTTCTTTTTAATTATCTTCATTGAGTAAAAAAGCTTCAATTCAGAATTGATTCCCGCCTCATCCTTGAACTGTCACATTAAACCAGTATCAACTTAATGTTACAGCATCCCTTAAAAACATCATAAACATGTAACAGCCAATAATTCAGACTTCAACTGTATGTTAAATAAATATAAGAAAAGCTATTTTCTTCACAATTTATTAAACCCTATTTAGACGTTGCAGTTTAAACCTTATTCAAAGGCTGCTCTCAAACCAGTGAATACTGAATTCCCACAGCTTCAAACATTAGCTCGCATTGAAGTACTACGGCTGAATTTGATTATCCAGTTAGCATCTTAATCGTCAAACCACAGCAGCGCCTCAAAAGATTAACTCATCAACGCAATTCGCAAACGCAAACCCTCAATATTTACGGCAAAGTCCCATTAGAAACACACCATTAAATAAGTAAAGTGCATGTGGCTGTGATTTCGCCTCTAACCGCGCTGGAAGGGAAAGCGAATCGAGCTTAATGGTTTGACAAATGTCAGTGAATGTCAGCCATGAGAGAGGGACACTTTCTGCAGCCATGAAGTAAACCGTAATGAGAAAAAGCCAAAGGCAAAGCGCTGTAAAAAATGATAGCGGGACCAAAGTTTAGCACCAATGCAACAAGCTGCGTACGCTACAGTTATTAGAGGAGCTGTCAGCTTCTGAATAAGCCGTCACAATAGCGGGTGTTAGAAACACACCTTTTTTATGTACATGATGGATATGACATTGGTTAGATGGGAGGGGTTTAAAAACTAGAGGCCTGGGTGATGTCATCAGAAAATAAAAATAAATGAATAATGGTGATGGTTTTAACATGAGCGCATTTAGAAAATGTAGCCCTATATACATTTCTGGAGATCGCAAATTATGTAGCCAGAGCTACGTATGGCTGCATTTCGTCAAACGAACCAAAAGGGGTGGTGTGTTGCTGTTTCTTTTTGCACTTACCAGCTGACCGCTTACTTACATGCGGACGGCTTTTCGCTGTTACCAGTTTGTCCTGCCTTATCTCACGAGTAAACATAAGCATTTTACGTTTTGTCAGTTTAGTGGCTAATTCGTACAAATTCGGTCGTACGAAAATGTAGGATTTTAAAAAGGAGGCATGGCACCCAAACCTACCCCTAAACCCAACCGTCATTGGGTGATGAGCAAATTGTACTAAATTGTACGAATTAGATTGTACGAATTCATACGAGTTAGCCAATAAATCAAAAAGTTACGAATTGCCGTAATGTTGCGTTGGTTTGTCTGGTAGCTCGACACGTACTGTATGTCGGCGGACTTTACATGCAGATAGAGTTGACCATGACAACGGGGTTTGAGTCTGGTTTCAGAAAACAGGTAGGTCAAAAAAAAAAAAAGTGAAAAAATAAAAATAAGCAAGTAAATAACAGGGTGCGAATGTGGTAAACTCCTAAAATGTGGTAAAAATCAGGCTGCCGTAACGGCTTATCTTTTTCTTTTGATTGCTTTTAAAAACACTGTCGGTTGGGTTTAGGGCAGTGGGTGGGAGGGTCAATCGGTGCTTTTTAAAACACTATTGGTTGGGTTTATGGAAGGGGGAGGGTCGGGGAAATGATTGGTCGGATATATATAGCGCTCAACATAATTGTTAATTTTTCTCAACGAATATAGGCAATTTATTTGAGTGCATTTAAACAAAAGAAATTTATTAAACAGATATTTTTTTATTAAAAACTATGTAGTCACCAATCGCATTTAGAAATTAAATTTAGAAATAATACTATTGACTTCAAGAAAAATATTGCAAAAAATTACAAAAAAATGTAAACTATTTTGTTTCTCTTGATTTTTCTTCTTTTTTTTTATTTGTATTTAATATTTTTCTATAACATGTAAATTTGGGTGGGTCAAATTTTTGGACCGTTATCTTAAGTTGTTTTGTTAGATGAGCTCCAGATTTGGCTTCAATACTGACTAATCTAATGTATATGCACAAATATAATTCTGTATAGTTTCCTATTAAAAATATGCATTTAAAAGAGAGATTTATTTACACTTATATATGCTAAGCATTTTTTAAATTTATTTTTAAAGTTTTTATAATTTTATTTTTTATTTTATTTTACAGTTTTTATACATCATATATATATATATATATATATATATATATATATATATATATATATATATATATATATATATATATATATATATATAATTTATTTACAGTAGTGTTTTACAGAGCAAGCAATTTCCTAAACTACTTTTTTTCTTTTGGAGAAACTTATATTTATTTTAGTTTACGAGCAAAGAGGAGTTTACAACATGAAACATAAAAAACAACATTAAAAAAAAATCTACTTTTAAGGTAAATATTTTTAGCCCCCTTTATTTTTTTAAATAAAAAATCCGATTGGTTACAAAAAAAAAAAAAAACACTCTTGTCCAATGACTTGCCTAATTAACCTTAGTTTCTTAATTAGCCTAAATAACCTACTTAGGCTTTTAAATTTTTCAATACTACTATCTTGCAAAATAACTAGTAAAATATCATGTACTGTCATCAGGGCCACAAAGACAAAATAAATTAGTTATTAAAACTATTATGTTTACAGATTGTGTAAAGAAATATTTTCTTAAATATTTTTAAAAGAAATTAATAATAGAACCAATCCTTTTTCATTCAACTGTACATTAAAGTCACTGCAAATAATAAAATGGTTTCTATAGCCTCGAACCCCCCCCCCCCCATCCCCCCCCCCCCCCCCACACAGACAAGGAATGTTTATTTTTAAACCATAATAAGCTCAATCTCGATTGCATATCGACTTTAACTATACAGTATGTTTCATCCAAGCGGCTGATTGCATCCCTCCAGTCACTAAAACCATATCAAATGGGTAAGCCAATGGATAAAAGGCCTGGATGCAGACAAATGACAAAAGAAAAAAGGCCACCATCAATATTCAGTAGTCAAACCCATGAAATACATACAAAAACCGCCTGCATGCAAGGTGCATTAGGACCTGTTCTGTGCTCTGGACACTCAAAGAGGAAGATACACACACACAAACACACACGCACACACACACATGTGGGCCCTTTCACCTGCACAGCCTTTCATCTCTTTATTAGAGCTGTCAATTGTTTATCAAAAGCCGGGAGGGGACAGATCCGCAACCGTGAATTTGAAAAGCGCATACAGAAAGGTCCGTTTTAAAATGCATGACAGGTTAATGGTAAGTTAGAGTATCATTAGGCCCCGTTCATTCACATTTAAAACAGGCCCTCGCTTCAAATGACTAGGGAGCAGTCTTTATTTTGAGAGGTAATTCATATTGTAATTATATTTTCAATCACAGTTCATTAATTAAGACAAGTCCCACTCTGTAATCATGCATTTCATCTTCTCTGTGATTTGCGGGACAATCTCCAGTGTTAGCTGGAATTATAGGGCCAGAATAGCTCGCACGTCCACTCCGAACACTGATTTATGCTAAGCAGACGAGGGAAAAGAGACTGAACGGTCACGTTAACTGCTCGAATGTACAGTATTTTTCGCATCGCTCCTGATTTTCAATTTTTAAAGAGAAAAAAAAAATACTACAAATGATTTTAAAATGTGTTTCATTTTTGTTCTTTGTATTTGTCGCATTTTAATGCAACCTTTTTATTTTTGTACCAGACCAGACTTTAATCATTAAAATTTAAAAGAAATTTCATAAAAATGAGTTTGAAACTACTTGAAATAAATAAATATGGGTCAATAATGCTGTTCATAATATGCTCCAGATTCTCTTATTAACAAGAACTCTTATTGTTTAACTTTATTGAACTTATCGGATCATAATTATCTAGGTAAAGTGTGTAATATAACAGTGTTCCTTTATAAAATGCTTAGTTTTTCTTTGTAAAACTCTTAGTGTGTAACCCTTTGTTGAATGTATGTGATCATTATAATCTAGAAACAGTTTGTAAAATAACAGTGTTTCTCTGTAAAGCGCTTATTGTGTAACTTTATTGAATGTATTTGATCGTAACGATTTAAGAAATTTCTGTAAAATAACAGTGTTTCTTTGTAAAACTCTTAGTGTGTAACTTTATTAAGCGTATTTGATCATAATTATCTAGGTAAAGTGTGTAATAAAATAGTGTTTCTTTATAAAACTCTTTTTGTGTAACCTTTATGAATGTATTTGATCATAATAATCTAGAAACAGTCTGTAATACAGCAGTGTTTCTTTGTAAAACTTTTAGTGTGTAACTTTATTGAATGTAGTTGATGGTAATAATCAAGGAAAAGTCTGTAAAATAACATTGTTTTTCTGGAAACATTTTAATGAAAATATCTGTAGATTTATTACTTTTGCACTTTATACTTTTTTATTTATTTTTATTTTTTTACAGTGTATATGTTTTGCTTGTGTAGAAAATGTTTTTTGATTTAAGAACTTTTTGATTTTGACTAGAAACTAGACTACAACTCTAAGGGCCCTATCATTCACCCGGCGCAATGTGGCGCAAGGCACGGCGCAATACTTGTTTGGTAGTTTCAGCTTGGCGCAAGAGTCGTTTTGAGGCGTTGCCCTACGCTGTTTAAATAGCAAATGCATTAGCGCTCACATGTGCGCCCATAGGCGTTCTGCTCCAAAAAGGAAGGCGTTCTGAGGCGGACTGCTGGCGCGTTGCTATTTTGAGAAACTATAATAGATTTTTCATTAGACCAAAACTAACCCGGTCTAAACTCCAGCGCAGAGTTGCGCCTCGCTTACGCACTGCTTAATACGCACAAGAGAGCAATAGGCAAATATCTTTACATATGAAAAAATTTAAATATTAAGGATATATATAGGATATAATAAGAATAGATATAGGATATAAATATAAAGGATTCAAATATTACAAAGCATATTATTTTCTAGCCTACATAAATACGAAAAATCACTGTTTTTATGTCTTCTTCATCTCGGGAGGCTTTTTCAGTTCATTCATAACAATTTGCTTTAGCATAATGTTATTATTATTAACAGTATTATTTATTATATTCATATTTATATTTGTTTTATTAAAAACAAGCTTAGATTTGCCCACCTGTCAGGTTTTAGACCATATGGGGCATGGCAGGTGTTTTTGGAAATAACTCAGGTTTTTGACCACACTTGGTCATTATTGTTCATTTATTTTGCTGGAAATTAGAACTGAATTTAGAAATAGTTTTGAAACAAATCTTTGCGCTTAACAAACGAAATTAATTATTTATAGGCTAATTGATGTCTGTGTGTAAAGGTTTTCCTATGCAAGAGCGAATGTGAAAGTGATCCATTATCTCTCATTCTCACGCGGTAGATGCTCTGTTTAACATTTATCTGTTAAAAAACTGTTAACTGTTAACTGTTTGCTTGTGAAATGCTCATTTTTTCCACTTAGACTTACTTTGCGTCCTGTAAATAGCGAATGCGCTCTTGGCGCGACGCAGCTTGCTCTTAAAGGGAATGGGAGATGAGAATCTAATTGGTTTATTCTCAAAACACAACTATAACTCATTAAGGAAATAAACTCAACCCTTTTAGACCATGCGCCGCGGCGTAAGACAGATTTCCCGTCCTTAAATTAGCAAAAACACGTCCTGACATGCCCTGAAAGAGTTTGCGCTTTGCGTTTTGCGCTCTGCCCATGGACCGTCAAAATAGAGCCCTCAGTGTGTAACTTTATTGAATGTAGTTGATGGTAATAATTAAGGAAAATTCTGTAAAATAACAGTGTTTTTCTGTAAACATTTTAATGAAAATATCTGTAGATTTATTACTTTTGCACTTTATACCTTTTTTTTTTTTTAAAAGTGTATATGTAATTAAAAAAAATGTTTTGATTTAAGAATTTTTTGATATTGGACTAGAGACTACAACTCTAAGTAATGAAAGCCTTTTTTGCAGTGAATATGCTGAAAAACATGTTATAAAACGACCATATCTGAACTAGAAGCATGCTATTTCCTTAAAGAGTCCATAGACATTCACAAAAACCTGGCTGATTAAAACACACACACACAAATCAAGCGCGCGCACATACACACACACATGCCAGCATAAAAAATTCCCTGTATATCTCACAAAGGCCATTTCTCTGCAAGAGTAAACAATTCTTCAGCTTCACATGCCAGAGAGCTTTCAGCCGCACGTCTGAGGTCCTTCATCATTAAATATTTAGAGAGGGATGAGCGTCGGATAGGTCTAATGCTTCTGACATTTTGCACACGGTTTGATATCGGCATGTGCTGCGAACGCGTCAGATGAAACACTTATTCATCTTTATAAATGAGACTGGCCGCACAATCGCAGATCCATTCATGACGGAACGGGGACCATCGTACGTAGTACTCCGCATTTCACCAATCCGCACCGGCCAATTACCACCCGACTGTTACCATGGAAATGTCGTCAGTTAGTCATAAGTGCTGATGTACATTGATTGGTGAGAGAATGGATTTTTCGAAGGGTCTGCTACAAGATGTTGCCGTCTGTCGTCCTTTAAGAGGTCTAGCTTTGAATTGTAGGCCTCCTCCAAATTACCTGCGAACGTACTTGATGCCTAAAGCTACCAACCACTCTTAAACTTTTCCGAATGTTCCCATTCGTGATAAATCCAGACAGCCAAAGAGTTAAAATGAACATAAACTGTAATGTGAGGCACTCAACTATTTTAAAACAGCTGAGGCAGATCAATATTAACATGCTAAGCGATTTTGTTTCAGCGTTGGGAGGCTGAGACATTTAACGCTAGAGAGTGAACAGCAGTTCAGGGGAAGCTTTGCACACACACTCACACAAGAAAAGCAGATCACATTATGTTTTCGACGTGTGCCATGTTGCTTTGCATACAGTAGGTATAACCAAAGGCATAATGAGAGATCAGCTCTACCTGAGACAAGTGAGACTGTGTCTTTCTCCCATGATACAACACTGACGTACTCCTCTACCGAGGCCGGGATAATGCACTTGAAGACTGCCGTATTCCCTCGCATGACTCTCTGATCGGCCACCCGCACTGTGTACGGCTCCCGGAATACTGTGTGCACAGAAAACACAGCGTTCTTACAGATACACAATACAAATCTAAACTCTAATTGAATTCTTTGACTGATATATATGGTCTTACTTTACTTTGATGGTCCGTTTGTTGTATTTAAGTTACATTGCATCTAGACGCCAAACTAATTCTCATTAGATTAGAAGTAGACTGTTAAGTTGGGCTTAGTGTAAGTTGACGTACTTGCAAAGTTTCTTATAGTCAGTTAAATGTCTGTTGAAGGAGCCGTATTAGCGGATATTAAGCAGACAGTCGACTAATACTCAAATGGACCATTAAAATAAAGTGTTACCATATATATTAGTGCTTGATTCTGTAAACTCCATTTTTTAACACTAAAAACCACTAATGATTCCATGTGTTCAGGCATATTTATACAGTCACTTTCATACAGCTTAGTATCAATGGTTTATATTAGTGAAATAGCTCTTTTGATAACACTTTAGTCTTTAGTAACAATTCATACCACTTACTGCTGGCTTATTACCTGACTATTATTAAGATAATAACTGTTTATTAGCATGTATAAAGTATGATATTATATTATATCCCTAATCACACCTGATACCAGCAGGTAATTCATATTTTTTGGAGCTGAAAGTCTTAGTCTTTACAGAATCAGACAAATAATAATATTTACCTCAAGCCAAGTCAATTCAGAAATTGAGAAAGTTGCATTAGCTGCACTAGATAAGGTTCTCTCTGACATGTTTGTCAAGTTTTGAGTTACTGACATATTCTCATGTCAACTTATTTACATTATGGGATGTTTTTTTATAAGTTGTTTACATTTTAAAACGTTTTATTTACAAAAAACAAATGTTACACACATACTGTTTGCTATATAGTATGCGAAAACTTTGAAGCTCAATATCTCAAAATCATTCCGAACGCAGATAGAACCTTATAATTCCAAGGTAACGATTTATTTATATATATATATATATAGATATATATCTATATATATACAGTTGAAGTCATAATTATTAGCCCCCTTCAAATTTTTTTCTTCTTTTTCAAATATTTTCCAAATGATGATTAACAGAGCAAAGAAATTTTCACAGTATGTCTGATAATATTTTTTCTTCTGGAGAAAGTCTTATTTGTTTTATTTTGGCTAGAATAAAAGTAGTTATTAATTTTTTAAACACCATTTTAGGGACAAAATTATTAGCCCCTTTAAGCTATATTTTTTCTCGATAATCTACAAAACAAACCATCGTTATACAACAACTTGCCTAATTACCCTAACCTGCCTAGTTACCCTAATTAAGCCAGTTAAGCCTGTAAATGTCACTTTAAGCTGTATAGAAGTGTCTTGAAAAATATCTAGTCAAATATTATTTACTGTCATCATGGTAAAGATAAAATAAATCAGTTATCATAGACGAGTTCTTAAAACTATTATGATTAGAAATGTGCTGAAAAAATTTTCTCTCCGTTAAATAGAAATTGAGGGAAAAAAAAATAAGCGGTCTAATAATTCAGGGGGGCTAATAATTCTGATTTCAACTGTGTATATATATATATATATATATATATATATATATATATATAGAGGGAATAACATACACCAGGCCATGAAACAGCCTATAAGCCAATTTTCTAATTACTGTTGAACCCTTAACAAGTGGGAGGCACATATGAAAACTGTTGTGATTCCTACAGTGTTCAACAGATTTGGATGTAAATAGCCTCAAACTAAAGCTGACAGTCTGCAGTTAAAGCACATCTTGTGTGTTTCATTTTAAATCCATTGTGTTGGTGTGCGTGTGTGTGTGTGTGTGTGTGTGTGTGTGTGTGTGTGTGTGTGTGTGTGTGTGTGTGTGGACATATAAAAGCAAAATTTTTGCTTTTTAATAGACTCCTTTGCTGGTTAGTTGAGGTGTTTGAAAGACAGAAAAAATGACCCAAATTCCAGCATTGTCTTCTGTACACTTGACTGACCTACGCAAAAATGCATTAATATTTCAGTGTTTTTCATCCATCTGTCAGAGAAGCACAGCTCTATAAGCATTTTTAAAATACAGTGTTGAACTGTTAGAGACTGAAAAAAAACTCAAAATTATTTTAATTGATTTTACTTTTTTTGTATCTATTGTTGATGTGCAAAAGAAGACATATATATATATATATATATATATATATATATATATATATATATATATATATATATATATATAATACATATATATATATATATATATATATATATATATATATATATATATATATATATATATATATATATATATATATATATATATATGTATATATATATATATATATATAATTTATTTATTTTTTAATAACCATCTTAAAGCTATAATAACAACAACAAAATGGCATTACTGAATAAATATTTGAGCATTTTTTGTCTGGTTGGATTTTGATGTTGACTGACCGGCCTTAATGTGTAGATCTTGGCTCCTGATCTTTCCTGATGGGTTTTCCGCTGTGCAGTAGTACGTATTATCATTGATTAGGTTACTAAAGCTGGATGGCAGGAAGCCGTAGATCTGTAGCGTGCCATTGGGATGCACATGGCGGATGCCTGGTACATCGTAGATCTCCTCCCCGGTGGCGAGGTACCAGCGCAGCGTGGCAGGGGGCACAGCCGCGGCAGGACACGGCACCAGTGCCCCTGTGGTGCTGGAGAACACTACCTCTTGCAGAGATGCATTGACAAAATATAAGCTGGAACGTAGATCTTCACCGAAAACTGGAAAAAGACAAAATAAAAGTGCATTAATATGGATGAATGAGTGGAGACACGTTAATGTTGGCTGAATTTCTACACTGTGAAAACAAATATTGCTGTTTAAAGAGGCCTCTATTATGGGTTTTTGAAAAAAACTGTGTAACACAGCTCTAAGTAAAGTGAAATACCCAGCTGAGGCTTAAATATGAAAGTGCACCATGTTTAAAACTATTGATTCATCTATAAATGAGTCGACTCAGAAAAGTTTAAACGAATCCTCGGGGTAACGAATCTTTAGCTGTGTCGGCATGACGTCAATATGGAACCCAAGCTCTGACTACTTCGAAATTGTTGATAAGCCATGGTGGGTGATCCTCTCTGTTTCGCGCTGAACGCAGTTGACAAATCACAACAAACTGGGTCATCGGACCTATCAGCTCAGATTAGCATCGCTTTCAAGAAAGGAACAAATAAATCGCTGAACGTAACATATTGGAGTCATTGGGATAATTAGGTAAAAATAAATGCATATTATAAGACAATTAAAGTGTTTTTGCCCTTGGATGCATATCAGCCTGTTGTTGGAGACCCCCAAAATCAAACCGAATCAAAAAGCGTCACTCGTACTCTACAAACACGAATTACAGTTTTACCACGGACACGACAACCTGATTACGAGTACGAATCAAAAAGCAACACTCCACTGTCAAAATTACGTCACCGCTGTCACAGTTCCCAGCAAGCACACCGTTGTGATCGATGGCTCTCACTTGTTTATTAATGCCTGTAACAGCGGTGACAGAAGTTTTACAGTGGAGTGTCGCTTTTTGATTCGTACTCGTAATCAGGTTGTCGTGTTCCATGGTGAAACTGTATTTCGTGTTTGTAAAGTACACCCATCGTAAATTTATCAGTCATATACAAACAGACAAAAAATATATATATCTGTGTCTGTTCTTTCATTCATTCATTTTCTTATCGGCTTAGTCCCTTTATTAATCCGGGGTCGCCACAGCGGAATGAACCGCCAACTTATCCAGCAAGTTTTTACACAGCAGATGCCCTTCCAGCCACAACCCATCTCTGGGAAACATCCACACACACACACAAACTACGGACAATAAGGCCTTCCCAGTTCACCTGTACCACATGTCTTTGGACTGTGGGGGAAACTGGAGCACCCGGAGGAAACCCACGCGAACGCAGGGAGAACATGCAAACTCCACACAGAAACGCCAACTGAGCCGAGTCTCGAACCAGCAACCCAGCAACCTTCTTGCTATGAGGTGATAGCACTAGCTTCTGCGCTATTGCTTCGCCCTTTGTCTGTTCTAATCGTATATTTTGAAATTGGACCAGCTTAAAATTACGAGTACGTCTCATTTTTCTTTAAGTTTTTATAATCACAGATGTGTGAATTTTATTGACGCACAAAATATTTATGACAGTGATTTTATTCCAAATTAATTATAATTATAGGAAATTATAATTGGCTGAATCATAGAAAAGCAGAATTAATATTGTTTGTAGGTTAGAATCGAGATCGCAATCTTTTTACGATTAATCGCGCAGCTCTAAGCATAATGATCAAAATTTGCTGAATTGCTTTAATGTATTATAATTTTATAATATTTCACAGAATACTTTTATAATTTCATTTGGTAACACTTTATAATAACTACACACTATTAAGCATTAGCAAATAGTGAATTCATTATCCGTTAAGCATTAACTCTACATTAATAAACGTTAGTAAGCAGTTTATAACTGCAGCTACAAATGCTGTTTTCTTGACATAACCACATTTAAAATGTGCTTAATAATTGTATTTTCATACATGAAGTTGAGTTAATAAAGCATTTATTAACATACATAGTAACCATTAATATATGCCTGAATAATAAGACATATAAATGTTGATTTCAATAGTTTATTAATCATTTACTAACTCATTCTGAATGATCCTAAAAACCCTCAAATACTCTTAAATACAACTGGTTTGTAAATAATGCGATACTCAATTTAGTAATGAAAAATTAATCATTTACTAAGTATGAAAATACAATTATTAAGCACATTTTAAATGTGGTTATGTCAAGAAAACAGCATTTGTAGCTGCAGTTATAAACCGCTTACTAACGTTTATTAATGTGGAGTTAATGCTTAACGGATAATAAATTCACTATTTGCTAATGCTTAATAAATGATTTATAGTGTGTAGCTATTATAAAGTGTTACCTTTCAGGGTATAACAATTATTTTAATAAACAAAAATAAACATAGTAAATATTAAGAGCCAAAACCTGAAATGCTGAATGAAAAAATAATTTTGCAATGCATCAAACTGACAGCTAAATATACCCCAGTAAATGCAGGAGTGCAAATGCATACACTTACACACCTTAACATTAAAGGTCAACCCTAGAACACAGAAGACAAAATCCGACTTGCTCAATGTAGGTAATCACAAGAAAAATATTCATAATCAAAGTTCAAGATGTATGACTTGCAGCTAATTGCTAAATCTTGATGGAAATGTCTGTGCCACGGGCCCTCCAGTGTGTATCTGAGCGCCAATCTCCGCTTGGCAGTAAATGGCTCACCAGTGACAGCTGGCAGTTTTTTTCCCTCGGGAAGAAACATTTTAGCACTTCATAAATTTCTAACAAGGTTTCAAATTGCAGCAGTTTCAACCTTTTCTGAGGATCAGTGGGTTTCGCTCGCAAAGCAGAAGGTGCCCAACAGAAGAAGACGTGTATTCATAAACACACGTGCGCCCACATGCTCAGATGTAACACTCCAGTTGTTGGCATGCTTGATGAGCAAACACCGACAAGCAAACAAACGAAACCCGCAAACAAGCACTCGTAATGGTGATAATCTTTACTGTGGCAATCGGAGGCATATGGTACCATTCATCAAGTGGCACGCTGAAGCAACCATCTGTTAAAATATCTTGTTTTGCCAGCAGAGAGGCTTGGCGGAGCGCTCGTTCCGATATTAAAGAGCGTGAAAACATTCTGGCCTTTATGCAATAAGAATCTGCTCGCCTCGCTCTGTTGTAAATCAAAGCAATCATTGTTGATCTTCATTCCGCGAGGACTGACAAAGTCGCCTTGCTACAAAACTCGAGTGATTCAACACATTCTGCGCTAATCAACTGCCACTTCATCAATTCATGCGGGAATGCTTGCTTATTAGACAAGTCGCTCTTAAAGTGTGGCTTAAAGTGGGATTGAAATTAAAACTCCCTAATGTTAAATACACTTTACAATATTTCCGTGTGTCCATCCACTATCTATCCATCTATCCATCCAGCTATCTGTCTGTAATTCAATCAGAATCATGGTTTTCAAACCAGATTTTGAGCTAAGACCCAAATGTTTATAATGTCTCGCTCCACCCCTAAATGAAACATGGGCTGGGCTTCAGTCTACTTGTAGGATGCTTTTACACCTAGGGCCCTATCATACACCCGGCGCAAGGCGTGATGCAGTAGTCTTTTGGTAGTTTCAGCTTGGCGCAAGAGTCGTTTTGAGGCGTTGCGCTACGCTGATTAAATAGCAAATGCATTAGCGCTCATTTGTGCGCCCATAGGCGTTCTGGTCTAAAAAGGAAGGTGTTCTGAGGCGGACTGCTGGCGCGTTGCTATTTTGAGAAACTATAATAGATTTTTCATTAGACCAAAACTAACCCGGTCTAAACTCCGACGCAGAGTTGCGCCTCGCTTACGCACTGCTTAATACGCACAAGAGAGCAATAGGCAAATATCTTTACATATGAAAAAATTTAAATATTAAGGACATATATAGGATATAATAAGAATAGATATAGAATATAAATATAAAGGATTAAAATATTACAAAACATATTATTTTCTAGCCTACATAAATATGAAAAATCACTGCTTTTATGTCTTCTTCATCTCGGGAGGCTTTTTCAGTTCATTCATAACAATTTGCTTTTGTATAATGTTATTATTATTAGCAGTATTATTTATTATATCCATATTTATATTTGTTTTATTAAAAACAAGCTTAGATTTGCCCACCTGTCAGGTTTTAGACCATATGGGGCACAGCATGTGTTTTAGGATATAACTCAGGTTTTTGAGCAATTTTCGTTATTATTATTCATTTATTTGCTGGGAATTAAAACTGAATTTAGAAATAGTTTTGAAACGAATATTTGCGCTTAACAAACAAAAGTATTTATTTATAATCCATTATCTCTCATTCTCACGCAGTAGATGCTCTGTTTAACAGTTTTCTGTTAAAAAAAAACTGTTAACTGTTAACTGTTTGCTTGTGAAATGCTCATTTTTTCCACTTAGGATGCTTTCACACCTACACTTTTGTTTCGGAACGTGTCTCGTTTGCCCAGTTAGCGCGGTTTGATTGGTATACTGTATGTGAACAGGGCAATCGCGCTCTGTTCCGCGCCAAAGTAATCGCTCCGAGATCGCTTGAATGAGGTGGTCTCGGCTCGATTGAAACGAACCCTGGAGCGGTTCGATTGCAATGAGAAAGCGATCCGATCCAAGCGCGGTTATATCACAGTGTTTTCTGGATATGTAATAGGCTTACGGCTATATGAAGAGAGAATTATGAGTAGGGCGGGAAGTTTCACGAGTCTCCGGATGCCCGCAAACGAGTGATGATCTCCCGGTAATCTCGCGTCTCCCTCCCGGTCCGCAAATAGGCATTGTCGCTCACCCTTCTCACCCCTCCCCACCGCGTCTCTCCTCAGACACGTCGCGCGCACGCACCCTGTCAATCACCACCTCTCCTGACAGCTTAGCGGGACGCTGCAAAATAAACCCTGACACTCTGACCAATGTGAGGAGAGTTTACTCGCATGTGACTTTTTTTTTAGCTCTTTTGGTCCGATTAGAAACTTTGCAGTGTGAAAGCGAACCGCTCCAAGAGCAAAGAGCAACAATGTAACATTTGTAATCTCTGTTTCGGAACAACTGAATCGATTCACAGGTGTGAAAGCACCCTTAGACTTACTTTGCGTCCTGTAAATAGCGAATGCGCTCTTGGCGCGACGCAGCTGACTCTTAAAGGGAATGGGAGATGAGACTCTAATTGGTTTATTCTCAAAACACACATATAACTCATTAAGAAAATAAACTCAACCCTTTTAGACCATGCGCCGCGGCGCAAGGCAGATTTCCCGTCCTTAAATTAGCAAAAACGCGTCCTGACACGGCCTGAAAGCATTTGCGCCCTGCGTTTTGCGCTCTGCGCATGGATCGTCAAAATAGAGCCCCTAGACTTTTGTTTCGGAACCTGGCTTGTTTGCCTCCTTAGGGCGGTTCATTTGGCATATGTGAATCTAGCAATCGTGATCCACACCAAAACAATCGGTCCTCAGCTTGATTGAAACGCACCCTGTAGTGAATCCATTGGAGTAAGAAAGCGATACGATCCAAGGAGCAAACAAGCCAGGCTAATATCACAGTGTACTTGGATATGTAATAGCCATACATCCGGCTGAAGAGAGAAAGATGAGTAGGCTGGGATGTCATTCCTACAGGTAAATGACAATTAAATAAAATTTTAATTAAATTTAAATTTAATAAAATTTGTGTACTGTGTATATATAAATACACACATGCATGCAAATATTTGAGAAAATGTTTATTTATTTATTCATTCATTTTCTTTTCGTCTTAGTCCCTTTATAAATCTGGGGTCGCCACAGCGGAATGAACCGCCAACTTATCCAGCATATGTTTTACTACAGTTCTACTGCATCGCCATGTTTATTTATATTTAAATGTAAAATATATACAGTTGAAGTCAGAATTATATGCCCCCTTTGATTTTTTTTCTTTTTAAAAATATTTTCAAAATGATGTTTAACAGAGCAAGGAAATGTTCACAGGATGTCTGATAATATTTTTTTTTTCTGGACAAAGTCTTATTTGTTTTATATCGGCTAGAATAAAAGCATTTAAAAAAAATTCAACCATCATTAGGTCAAAATTATTAGCCCCTTTAAACTATATATTTTTCTGATAGTCGACAGGACAAACCATCATTATACAATAACTTGCCTAATTATCCTAACCTGCCTAGTTAACCTAATTAACCCAATTAAGCCTTTAAATGTCACTTTAAGCTGTATAGAAGTGTCTTGAAAAATATCTAGTCTAATATTATTTACTGTCATCATGTCAAAGATAAAATAAATTAGTTATTAAAACTATTATGTTAACAATTCTGATTGCAACTGTATGTAAACTATACAAAGTTTATTTAAATGTAAATAACTATTTAGCAAAATAGTTTTGAATAGCTTTGTTTTATGTACTATACGTGTGCGTTTATACACATAATATATATATATATATATATATATATATATATATATATATATATATATATATATATATATAATGTGTATATACGCACACGTATAGTACATAAAACAAAGCTATTCAAATGAGCAAATGAGCAATATCACATGAGAAGCAGTGCTACTCATAGTAATACACAAAGGGTAAAGAGGCTGTACGGGTGCTGATATTACTTAAATATATCACGGCTATCAGCCAATCAGATTCAAGAACCAGACAGAGCTGTTGTATATATATATATATATATATATATATATATATATATATATATATATATATATATATACAGTTTGTATAGTTTATACATACTGTTGTATAAATGCACTAAGGCCTTCGGCCTCCACCAGTGCCGATATACAGCCATATCGCACTGCTACTCGTGTTATATTGCTCATATATATATATATATATATATATATATATAACTCGTGTTATATTGCTCAGATGTGCGCATATACTGCTGAAGCGCAAGCCAGAGTGTGTGCATGTGTGTGGTCACGTGATGTGGTATACTGTGGATGGAGAGCTGTTTAAAAATGCTAGGTAAACAGTGTGGACATGGATTGTTTTCGTCTGCCAGGGTGGAGGATCGCGATGCCATATATATATATATATATATATATATATATATATATATATATATATATATATATATATATATATATATATATATTTTTTTTTTTTTTTTTTTATTTATTTATTATTTTCTCATTTAAATTCATCTTTTTATTAATTTATCTCCATTAAAATGAAGAGACTGCATTAAGGGTGTCTTTATTTTTTTCATAAATCATTAAATCCTTTTTTAAAGCATCACACACCTGCAAAAAAAACAAGAAAACAGTGCTTTAATGTTCAACTACCCGCAGGAAAAATTCCTAATTGTCATAATTTTTCATGAGATGAACCATAAAGGCGAAAAAGTGACACTGTTTAATAATGCATTGTGACCATTCATAATTAACCAAGGTTTTTCTCTCTTTGGGTACAGCTTTGGAAGAAAAACCGCACTCTATTCAATATTAAACTGCTCTCTCATCTGAAGGTCTGCACGTCAGATACATCTACTCTTCCTTTTATTTGGGCTGGGAGAGTGATTGGGATGGCAGCTGACTCTAATGCACTGGCCTTGCTTTGCCTGTAGGCCTTTAATGTCGTGTCACCTGAGGCGTAGGCTGCACCTGATGGAAAGTGGCTTAACACCAAGTCAAGGTGACTTTAGTAGAGCAGTTCAGAAGCACGCAAACCACTCGCATTGAATTGCATTCCCACAGTGATTAGTGTGAACGCATGATAATGGATTTTTGCTGATATCTTATGTAGCAGATCATGATACCTCATTTTTTTGTATGTGTGTTTTTGGGAAAGTGTTCATTTACAAATGATATTTATTCCCATTATTTAAAATTAGACATGTAATTTTATGACTCTAATCAATGTTTAATCCATAAATAGAACTAAATTAATGTCTTTGTACTTCACAATATTTGTTATTAGTTTAAGACCCCCTGGGCTGGCACCAGGACCCAGCAGGAAGCTTCTGGGATCAATATTGTAAAGAAAAAGAATATATAATGCAGATGTCAACATGCAGTCAACATTTCAAGCGGATCAAAACCATTCATCAAAGTTGTCCTAAAACTATTGAACAACTTTTGTTTGAAAAAAAATGTGGTCCCCTTTTATTTCCTTAACACAAACTTGTGATTAATATGTTTACTTTGCCTTTAGTACCTACTTTTACCATTGGACAGCACTGGTGGGTGTTTGGGGGAATGCGTCTTTATTTTTTTTGTTGTTTAAATATAATTTTTTATGACTGTTTGTTGTTGTTTTGTTTTTCTTAATTTCTTTTTTTTAATGTCTAATTGTTAAAATGTAAGTTTTATGTTTATATAGATTTTTTAAGTGTATTTACTAGTGAAAGTCAGCAAAAATGTCTTATTTTAAACCAAAACAACACCTTGAACAACACCTATTCTTTCCTTAGGACAATTTTAATAAACATTTTTGATCTACTTCAAATGTTGACTACTGTACATGATTGGCGGCTGTCACAAAATCATTTTTTTAGATTCTGACCGTTAAATCAGACCTAAGATTTAATCACAAACAGTTGAAACCAGAAGTTTACATGCACTCTAAGAAAAGTAACATAACCATTTTTTTAAATGTCTGCTGGTAAATCATACATTTAGCTAATGTAAATCATTTAGGTAATCCTAACAGACCTAAAAGATTTACATTTAGGAAATCCTAACAGACCTAAAAGATTTACATTTGCTTTACATATTATTATTTTTTTTTTTTTGAGAATTTGTTATTAATTTCTAGACAGTCAAAAGTTTACTTACATTTCCTTGTTTTTTTTTTAGCTTTGCTTTTAAACTGTATAACTTTGGTCAAATGTTTTGGGTATCCTTCCACAAGCTTCTCACAATAATTTGAAAGAATTTTGGCCCAATTTTGGAATGGGTGTAACTGAGTCAGATTTGTTGGCTGTCTTGCTCGCACAAGCACAAATTTTCTAAAGGATTGAGATCAGGGCTTTGTGATGGCCACTCCAAAACATTCACTCTGCTGTCCTTAAAGCACATTTTAACTAAGATGTCTGTTTAGAAGACCCATTTGTGCCCAAGTTTTAATTTGTTTGGACCACGTCAGACATAAAAGGATTACTTATGCACATCACCTCAAAAACAGAGGAGAAACGGCCCTGAAGAGCGCAGCATAAGGTAAGAGATGACAGCTGTCTGTGCTATCTGGGGCTGCTTATTGATCATAAATGTATTATTTTCACTTCTGCACCATGGAGACACCGCAATTCATTTGACAACTGTTCGATATGTGAATATAATTCAGTAAAAAGAATGTTAGAACCGTATGAGCACCGGCAAGAGCTTTCATTTGAGCTATAACTTGTACATGTGTCATATATGAACCATATGAAAAATATGAAAATGAACCAATACTCAGCTTGGGTATCCAAAATACTGTGTATTTAAGTGTAAATAACTTTTGTACAGTAGAATAAAAACTGAAGTGATGCATATGTGCATAAAATATAGATTCTACACTTTTAAACGAAACCACTTAAGGGGGTCTGGTGCAATGCTAGCCCTTTAAATCTAAAAGCGAAAGTCGATGACGTCACAGATCCGGTACCGGGTCCGCGTTGTTTAACTGGTCTGAAGAAAAAACAAAGTTCAAATAAGAATGATGTTGATCCCATCTTTCTGGCATACACCTTGCCTAAGTGTACTGTTAGCAGTGGAAACACAAGCCCGATTATGGACATATAATAATTTATACTGTACTGAACCATACTGCTCATTGGAAACAAGTTGGGGTAAACACCACATAAAGAGGTTTAGAAAACATTCTATCCCATGAAATTTTTGCTGCAGGTAAAAACCTCATTACTCAACCTAACGAGCGAGTCATTGAATTATTCACTTAACTAAATTACAGATTCATTCAGAAAGAAATGCCATTATATACTGTGCTGATATTTGGAACGACAGTACTTTTGCTAGTGTGAAACTTTAATCAGAATCCATTTCTTACTTTACAGTTTCTGTTCTCTGCTTACGAGCATATTGATAAAGGGACAAAGGAGAACTGGGGATTGAGGAATCTAAGGTCTTCTTGACGGTACTGACAGAATACTTAAAAAAACTCTGGCTTTGAGAGCACCAGGAGATGAGCTTTATGCCAGAGGCAAAGGCTGCCAGTCGGAATCTAGAGGCATCAAACAGAATATCTTCTCATTGTTTAAACCCAAATTCACTGAAGTTGTCAAATCTACTAAAATTTGTGAATGAAAATTTCCACACTCGCAGAGTTTTGCTGGGTGTCTTGATGTTTTAATATATTGTTGTGATGATTGTTTTAGGAATCAATCAATCAATCAATCAATCAATCAATCAGTATCTGTTTTGTTAAATAACGATGGTGGAAGGACTTAGAAAAATGACTGTCTAATAACTAGCATTTAGAGTATAAATTAAAGTAAGATATAAATTCAATTCAATTCAGCTTTATTTGTATAGCGCTTTTACAATGTAGATTGTGTCAAAGCAGCTTCACATAAATGGTCATAGTAACTGGATCAGGGTAGTTCAGTTTTGAGTGTTTAAGTTCAGTTCAGTTTAGCTTGAAATCATTACTGAGAGTTCAAAAACTGAAGAGCAAATTCATCGATGCGTAGCTCTACCAATCCTGAACAATGCAAGCCAGTGGCGACAGCGGAAAGGGAAGAAAAACTTCACCTGATAGGAGAGTGAAGAAAAGAAACCTTGAGAGAACCAGACTCAGTTGGGCACGAGCATTTTAATTTCTCCGCTGGCCAAAAGTCTTGTGCAGAGCTTCAGTCATCGCGGTGGAGGCTGGAAGCTGGCCTCAGCGAAGACTCGTCTGTCCCTGGAACGTCGCTGGAATCAGACTCATGTTCTCCACTCCCCAAGACCATCAACGCAATATATATATATATATATATATATATATATATATATATATATATATATATATATATATATATATATATATATATATATATATATATATATATATATATTGAAGTTAATTTGAAATATTTGCTACTCCTACTACCACTTTTGAACTATATAATACAATATAATATTTTTATTTAGAGTTAAGATAGAAAAAAAAGTCTTTGCAAGGGGAAGGGGAACTTTTTATATTGTTAAGGTTAAAATTTTTAAATGTCCTTTAACAAATCAATAATTGTCATTTTAAACTTTATTTCATAGTGATACTGAACAGCAAGTCCAAACTATGCCATATGCCACAGCCCTTCCTACACATTTAATTTCACACACTCCTGATGTTCAGTTGAAGTTAGAATAATAGCCCCCCTGTATATATTTTCTCTGATTACTGTTTAACGGAGAGACATTTTTTTTCAACATATTTCTAAACATAATAGTTTTAATAACACATTTCTAATAACTGATTTATTTTATCTTCGCCATGATGACAGTAAACAATATTAGACTAGATATTCTTCAAGACACTTCTATACAGCTTAAAGTGACATTTAAAGGCTTAACTAGGTTAATTAGGTTAACTAGGCAGGTTAGGATAATTAGGCAAGTTATTGTATAATAATGGTTTGTTCTGTAGACTATCGAAAAAAAATATATATAGTGTAAAGGGGCTAATAATATTGACCTTAAAATGGTGTTAAAAAAATTCAAAACTGCTTTTAGTCTAGCCGAAATAAAACAAACAAGACTTTCTCCAGAAGAAAAAATATTATCAGACATATTGTGAAAATGTCCTTGCTCTGCTAAACATCATTTGGGAAATATTTAAAAAAGAAAAAAAAATCAAAGGGGGGCTAATAATTCTGACTTCAACTGTATATTAGAGAAGAGAGTAAAAGGGCAATATCAGATACAACCCTATTCTCTCTCTGCATCTATCAACAAAACACAAATTTAATTTTTAATTTAGTTTAATTAAATTTAGATTTTAAAACAAATATTTAAAAATCAGCATTTAAGTATTTCCCCGAATAATGAAGTGTTTTAGTTTGGCCTTTGTTTCATATATATCACCGAATAGTATAATTCACCCAAAACCAATCTATCACATATGCATTGTTGATTTATTCAAGTGAGTCTCTTCTAATGTTTTAAAAAATCTGATTTACTCTGATTAATCATTCCAATCAGTCCTTTCCCCTCAAAGCAAAGACAGCCTCATTCTGTCAAACTGTACAGTACATACCATTATACTGTATGATTTGGACAGATTACATTTAAAATGATACTGCCCTGTATACGGCTTTTACTTAGGACAATAAAGAGTTTGTTTATAGTACTTTATACTTCAAACTTGCACTAGTGGGTATTCTCTCAATCGGAAATCTTCATTCTTGTTAAAGCTTGTAGAGTACTGGTCTACTGGTTTTGCGGTTCTCAAGCAAAACTATTTATTAAACCGTTTATTTATAAAACCAAATCATTTTTTAGCTTGCTCTACATAGCTTGGATATACACCCAATACCAAAAAGAACAATAATACATTTATTTAAAGAACACGACACGCAGAACTGACTCGAATTTAGTGTAACTAGTCAATCACACACACACACTACAGCATTTATCATCTTCAACTGTCTAATCAGCCGTCCCAAACTGTTTTCAGGACCACTGATGCATTTGATCTGAGCAAAGGTGCAATCAATGCTGATGAGGCAAACACTAACACCACCAATCAACTAATTAATCTGTGCCTGTCTGACACTATCCAAACATCCAAATCCGCCCGAATAACAAATACAACAACAAAAACATTTTGCAATTGTGATTATTAACTAGCTTTCTATGAACAAGCAAGAACAATGTTCTAAAATGGCACAATATCAACTGTGAATATCAAAAATGTCAAATTTACCACAAAACATAGCATACATTAAGCCCAATGCTTACCACATCAAGGTTTATACTATTTACGCATATAAACACTGATCAAATTGTTTTAAGTATTCTAAAGCCTGTGCAAATTGTCATCTACCTGAGCACATTAACATACAGCATATATTCACAACAACATGTTTTGTTTGTACTGAAGAAAGTGATCAATGTTATTTTAAGTGGTAAGCAACAAGATTGCTTTGCTTACACTGTTTCAAGAGTTCGCCCTTAGCTGATGATTGGTTAAGGAGCTTGTTTGCTGTCCCAGGAGAGAGCCCTGAACTCGTGAGATCCTCGAGCCCGGGGCTCCCTCCCGTTACAGGGCGAGAGGGGAGTCCGAGTTCAGGTAGGTCTCAAGAACTCCCCTGCTTGATAATGTTGGAAGTAGATTAATGCTATGAAGTGTCTATGCTGTCGGTTTAGATTTGTCAATTTACTTATGTTACATGTTTTTGTTCTGTGGGAGGAAACCGGAGAGCCCGGTTAAAACCCATGCAAACACGAGGAGAACATGCAAACTCCGCACAGAAATGCTGACCTGGCCAGGTAGAGTCCGAGCCGGTAGCATTCTTTCAGTGCGGCCGTGGTGCTAACCACTAGGCTTCCATGCTCCCCTGACAAGGAAATGGGAGGAGTGGGGTGGAAGGAGGGATTCTTTAAGACGAAGATGGCTGAAGTAAGATGCTCTGGTTATTTATAGTGGTTAAGGAGTCGTCTGATTGGTAAATCAGTGTTAGCTAATGTGGACTAGGTGCTGTCAATCATAAGCACGTGCTCCTCTCGAAATTAGTTTATAAATAAACTTCACATAAACACAGAAGTAGCTGCTATTTCACTTTTGGATACATTTGATACCTGTAGATATATAGTGTGTGCTATTTTGCTAAGTAAAATGTGATCCTGGGTTAACATCTATGTATAAGCTATACCCACCCTACTGAAAAAAAACTGCTTAAACCAGGCTGGTTGTTTTCTTGCTGGACAACCAGGCTGGTTTTAGAGGGAATTCTGCCATTTCAAGGTTGGTTTCCAGCATTTTTTTTTAAGCAACGGATGTCCTTCAAGACGCAAACCACTGGGAATAAACATTCATTCACACACACTCATAATACACTACGGCCAATTTTGTTTACCCAATTCCCCTATAGCGCATGTATTTGGTCCGTGGTGGAACCGGAGCACGCAGAGGAAACCCTTACAAACACAGAGAGAGCATGGAAACTCCACACAAAATCGTCAACTGGCCCAGCCAGGATTCAAACCAATGACCTTCTTGCTGTGAGGCGACAGTGCTAACCACTGAGCCACCGTGCCGTCGTTTGTTTACTTGAAACAACACAGTTCTGAGGTTTTTTTTTTTTTTTTTTGGTAACAGCTCAATTGTTTTATGTTCAATCCACTTCAATTTGTAAACACTATTGAGATAACTTAAATGATTTGTGTTGGGACAACATGAATGAATTGTGTGGTACTCAACTTTTTTTACAGTGTACTAGATTTGTACTTATATCTGGTGGGCAGTGGAGAAAAGCTGTGTTTGGCTCTACAAGCTGGTATTCTTATTATAGAGTAGGGTCAAACCAATGCCTTTAACCCTCTGGGGTCTGAGGGTGTTTTGGGGCTCTGGAGAAGTTTTGACATGCACTGACATTTGTGTTGTTTTCAGTATCTTAAAAAGATATTAATGGCTAAAGTGTGATAACACTGTAAACAGCACAAGTTGGGCTACAATAATACCCAAGCAGCATGTTTGTATGTGTTTGTGTTTTTGGGAAAGAAACGTTTATGCGTGGTTAGTGAAAAACTAAAATTTTGAAGTAACTGAAACAAGGCCGTGAAACACACAGAGAACATTTGTGCACAAGACTTTTGAGAACTGGATCTGGTAGTCTGGTGTTTTTGCTTCAAAATGATGTGAGAATCATCTTGTTAACTTGCTCACAGAAAACAATATAATGAATTAAAATTTCGAAGTCAATTTCTGTGTGAAAATGGTTTATGCGAGAAGGCGTGAACTATCCTTACTATGCAGTGAGTAACACCAGAGAAGACAAAGACCTGCATAATGAGCTACATAATGAGCCATCAGACAGGTATGTGACTAAGGCCCCGTTTACACTAGTGCGTTTTAGTTTTAAAACGGCGTTTTAGAATGAAAATGATCCGCGTCCACACTTGCGTTTTACCCAGCGTTTCTGAACTGCTCTCCGTCCACACCAAAACGCTGAAAACGCACATCACGTGACCACACACACACTCTTTGGCAAGCGCTGCAGCCCATCTACCCAGATAAGAGCTCTGCTAGTCGGACTCCTCATCAAGCATCTCCCGCTAGATCTAATCTCACTATATTTATTAAACGGGCTATTTCATTCATCCTGTTGTCTTTATCTAACGACAGATTCCCTGACTTTGGTTATTAGAATCTATTACTTGTTCTCAGGTAACGTGTTTTGGCTGAGCGCAAAGATAAGTTAATGATTAATGTAAGCACGTAGCCTATTCTGTATATTGACTGATCGCTTGCCTTTATTTCCTATAATGTATAAACTTATTGTATGTTATACTTTTATAATGGCTATTATCGATTATTAAAACTGATATTCAGCAAAAGATAGGGGATGTTTCGTATTTTCACTGAAATTGAAAGGTAGCAGTTGTTATCGGCTCCGTTTTGTTATAAATATCCACACAGAGAAGATGACGCTCATGCAGCACGACGCCTCAACATTTCTGCTGTCTGTTTAGTTGTTAATATTAAAATGAAAATAGGCAGTTCCTTATATCATGTTTACATTTTATTGTTGAGAAAGTAAAACAACGTAGCCAGGGTGATGTGAATGAAGTTATAAAGTACACTGTTCCCTTTGAAGATTTACCCGTGTCCTCCGTATAGTCTGTTTTCCATATCAAACTGAGAAGAAGAGACTGCAGCCTTGATCAAACTTGCGGAGTCTGAACTTACACAGAGAAGATGCGGGACTGAACTGTTTGTAGGCTACTTAATATTGAGGAAAAGCCCCAATCAGAGAGGCGAATGTCGGCAGCCCTGCCTTCGTTTTCAGATGTCTCCAATTTCCATCATCCACACTGAGACAAAGCAGCAGCGTTTCAGAATGAAAACGGCCTCTCCAGCGTTTTCGAAACGCTCCGTTTTCGGCGCTCGAGAACTCCGGCGTAGTGTGGACGGATGGCGTAACCGTAGCAAAACGTATGCGTTTTCAAACTAAACGCATTAGTGTAAACGGGGCCTAAGAGTTTCAAGAAAGAATCTGAGAAAAAATAAGTTTGTATATATATTTTTGTTTGCAATTTATTTAAAATATATTTAACTATCACACAAAATAACTCGATACTAGTAAACCTAATAAACTCAGTTACCACATGGAATTTTAAACAGAACAGCACCTGTATTGTAAACAAGTATTTATTTAATAATAATAATAATAATAATAATATAATTATATATATATATATATATATATATATATATATATATATATATATTTCATATAACATTACATTTTTCATTATATAGGCCTATGTTTATCATTATACGCTATGCGTTATAGGATACACTTTGTATAGCAATGAAACTATAAGTGGCCTGTAAGGACATATTTCAAATAAATCATAAAGGTTATAATAAAAGACTTATCGGCAGGAATTCTTTCCTTTGCTGGGTCTAGAGACGTTCTTCTAAATGCATGCGCTTGTCATCAGAGTCGCGCTCTTCCTCTGAGAAGGTAAATTCTTTGTCGCTGTTTAGTACTGTGCTCTGCATGCACACAATGCTCCATATGCAAAAGTCCACAGATACGAGTCGTTCCTTTAGTGTAGGCCGCTGTTGAGCTTTGTTCCCATCCTACGGGTCGTGCCAGGTCTGCTGAGCAGGGACGGCACTGTGTGTCCTGTCACAGCTCAACAGGATGGTGGGATATCGGCTTCACAATGACAGGCTCTGTCAGGGGCTTGGGGTAATTAAGGCTGCACTCAGCACACACCGCCTGGGGGGCTTCGGGTTGTGGGGCAGAGGGGGAGGGAGATGGGGCGAGAGACAAGGTGCCGAAGGGAGCGGCTGGGGATAGGCGTTGTGGACGGAGGACAAGGTAGGGGCGAGCGGGACAGGATTTTTTTTTTTACCACTGTGAGTATGCACTTCTCTCCTACAACCCCCACAGGCTTTAGCACTCGCAGCACTTGCCAAATGACTGTCTCCCAATTTGCTTTCATGAATATTAAGCAGGACATGACAGACGAGAAAAGGCCTGCCGTCTGCTCGCCTGTGATATGTGCAGACAGATCGGCTCTCTGATGTCGGCGAAGGGTAAAGCGCGCAGAGTGTGGCCCTGCGGTGCGCCTCTGATTCCCGTTGTCATGTTTTAAACGAGCGAACGTGAGCGGCTCGTTAAGAGCCGACTTGGCAGCAGGCTGAGATCGGAAAACCAAAAGCGCTGTTGACTTTAATGTCTGAATTTGCCCAGCTGATGGCACGAACAAGGCTGTTAGTCAGGCAATTTCAATCTAAGCACTTCCATATTCAAAAACTGCTAAATCTATTAAGGCAAGTCACTTAGCCGAGTAAAGCGAGATAACGTTTATCACCGATGGCGTCTGGTAGAATCTCTGGTGCTGGAGCTAAAGGCTACCAAATGGCATCTCTTAATTCCATAAGTAATTAACAGTTATCAAATTCAGTTAACCTACACACCACACTTCACACCTCATCTATTTCTACTCATTCTTAGTGTATGAACAGATGACAAACAGGACTGCTTTAACACAGTTTCATTTATTCTAATAAGCAACATGTATTTAAAAAAAAATGTAAACAATTAAGCTACTGCCACATTTTACTACTTTGCTTTCACAACTAATCTCAAGGTGTATGCTGGGCTGGATTCAACCAGTTAGCAAGACTTGCTGTTGCAAAAGTCTGAGGAGTGCAACTTGGCGTTAGACCAGGGGTTCCCAAACTTTTCAGCCCGCGACCCCAAAAATAATCATATCAGTGGCTCGCGAACCCCATTTTTCAAGGTGGTGTAAATATGTAAACGTTGCAGACACAACTATAGGCAAATATAAACATGAGCTTATTGACAACACAAAAATGCAACATTCTATTAGCCATATAATGTTTTTTAAAGTCATTTATGGATTTAATTACATTTTGCTTTTAAAATTAAAGGCTGATGGCTAATTGTTATTTTTATGTTGTTGTTTCTTTAATGCAACTATTAACTATATTCTGTCGGTTATGAATAAAATATGGTAATTCTGATAGTTTAATAAAATTTATTTGAGTTTTGGATATCACCAAGCGACCCCTTGTCATTGTCCCGCGACCCCCCAGGGGTCCCGACCCCCACTTTGAGAACCACTGCGTTAGACCACACATGTCAACATTGGGATGTGAAAATAAGGCATATGCCCACCATAACCCCACCTTCTGAAGCTGTTTCATTGTGAATAAACTGTTAAACGGTCAGTAATATGCTTTATTGTTATCATTTACAAAGTAAAAAATAAATAGTATACATTAGCAGCAAATAAATTAGTAAACAGCGGTGACGCAGTGGAGCTGTAGGTAATGCTGTCGCCTTAAAGCAGGGGTGTCAAACTCAATTCCTGGAGGGCCGAAGCCCTGCACAGTTTAATTCCAACCCTGCTCCAACACACTTACCTGTAGGTTTCAAACAAGCCTGAAGGACTCAATTAGTTTGATCAGGTGTGTTTAATTAGGGTTGGAACTAAACTGTGCAGAGCTGCGGCCCTTTTGGAAGTTTGACACCTGTTCCTTAGAGCAAGAAGGTCGTTGGGTCAAGCCTCGGCTCAGTTGGCGTTTCTGTGTGGAGTTTGCATGTTGTCCCTGCATTCGCGTGGGTTTCCTCCGGGTGCTCCGGTTTCCCCCACAGTCCAAAGACATGCGGTACAGGTGAATTGGGTGGGCTAAAATGTCCGTAGTGTGTGTGTGTGTGAATGTGTGTGGATGTTTCCCAGAGATGGGTTGCAGCTGGAAGGGCATCCGCTGTGTAAAAACGTGCTGGATAAATTGGCGGTTCATTCCGCTGTGGCGACCCCGGATTAATAAAGGGCCTAAGCCGACAGGAAAATGAATGAATGAATGAAATTAGCAAACAGTTTAGCTTCTTAAAACTAATCGCTATCACAGAGAAATAGAATCAAGTTATCAAACCTCATTCATCTTTTCTTCACTGTTACACATTCTGATTAAAGAGCATTTATTTTTTATTTGATTACATTAAATAACTTTAAAAATGCAATTGTCTAATGTTATAATGAAAGTATTCGATTGCCATCCTAACCTTTTATGCTCATATAAGACTAAATTAGTTGTGTTTGAAAAAAAAAAAAAAAACACCAAGATCGACATCTTTAGATGTTACTATTATTAATGCTGTGTATATGTCTGTTCAAACACACACCCAAAACCCCCACTCCGCAAATGACTGTTTTGAGGAATGCATAGCAGGGGTGACCGCACCTCTAATGAAGGGAATGGAAATTTGCTATTTTTTTATATTTATTTCAAAGTGTTTTCATGCCTAAATAAAAATGAAAGCACAGAACTCACATTTAAGAGCAAGGGGCAACACCGGGTGATTTGGCTGTATGGGTGGCGTATTAGAAGGATCAGCTCTGTAATGTTTATTGCCACCCTTCATAGAAAGATTGAAAATACGGGAGAAATCTGCAAAATACCTTTACGGGATGATGGCAGGATACAATTGTAAAATACAGGAGAATCCCGCATAAAACAGGACAGTTAACAGGTTTAAGGTAGACCAGGGATTACCAAACTTGTTCCTGGAGGGCCGGTGTCCTGCAGACTTTAGCTCCAACCCTAATCAAACACACCTGAACAAGCTAATCAAGGTTTTACAAGGTCTATTTGTAACACCCAGGCAGGTGTGTTGAAGCAAGTTGGAGCTAAACCCTGCAGGGACACTGGCCCTCCAGGACTGAGATTGGTGACCCCTGAGTTAGACTTTTCGTTTTTGTAGTGACGTTAATGTGCTTTTGTGTAGATCATCACTGATTAAGTGAATTATTTAACATTTCGTCACCTTAGAATTATAAGGTTCAATTTTTTGTCAAAATAAAGTTATTGACATTCTTATTTAATGATAACTTATTTACATTATGGGTTTTTTTAAATTGTTTACATTTTAAGACTTTTTTTTATTTAAAAAACAAATGTTACACACATATTGTTTGCTATGGAATGTAAAAATTTTAAAGTTCAATATCTCAATATCATTCCAAATGCAGAACCTTATAATTCCAAGGTGATGTCAAATACTCTAGCATTTTTAGATTTTTGAACAGTTCAACAACCTGTACTATTTAAAAAAAAATATATGAATCTGATTGCTATTTAATATCAGTTTCATTTTTATTATTACGATTAAATATGAGTTACATGAATACATTTTGACACTTTTGTTTAAGTACCAATTCTCACAATTACAGTATCTAGTGGCTTATTATCCGCCTAATATGAAGATACTGGCTGTTTATTAGTACATATTTTGCATAATCCTACTCTACAGACCTAATCCTGACTACTCGTCACCTTAGATTTATAGCGCTCTATTTTGACGGTCCAAGCGCAAGGCGCAGGGCGCAAACGCTTTCAGGGCGTGTCAGAATCCACTTTTCCTAATTTAAGGACGGAAAAATCCGCTTTTCGCCGTGGCGCATGGTCTAAAAGGGTTGAGTTTATTTTCTTAATGAGTTATAGGTGTGTTTTGAGAATAAACCAATCAGAGTCTCATCTCCCATTCCCTTTAAGAGCCAGTTGCGTCACGCCATGAGCGCATTTGCAATTTACATGACATAAAGTAAGTGTAAGTGGAAAAATTGAGCATTTCACTAGCAAGAAAACAGTTAAACAGAGCATCTGAGGCGCGAGAATGAGAGAAAAATTATCTACTTTCACTTTCGCTCTCGTGGATAGGTAAACCTTGTACGCACAGGCATCAATTAGCCTATAAATAATTAATTTTGTTCGTTAAGCGCAAAGATTTGTTTCAAAACTATTTCTAAATTCAGTTCTAATTTCCAGCAAACAAATAAATGAACAAAAATAACAACGTGTGGTCAAAAACCAGTTATGCTGTGCCCCATATGGTCTAAAACCTGACAGGTGGGCAAATCTAAGCTTGTTTTTAATAAAACAAATATAAATATGCATATAATAAATAATGCTGCTAAAAATAATTACATTATACAAAAGCAAATTGAATGAACTGAAAAAGCCCCCCGAGATGAAGAAAGTAAGGCAGTGGTTTTTAAATTCATGTAGGCTAGAAAATAATGTTTTATCGTATTTTAATCGTTTATATTTTAATCCTATATATATTCTTATTATATCCTATATATATCCTTAATATTTTATATCTTTTTCATATGTAAAGATATTTGCGTATTGCTCTACATCTTGTGTGTATTAAAGTGTGTAAGCCAGGCGCACTCTGCGCCAGACAATAGACCGGCTTTGTTCTGGTCTAAGAAACAGACTATTATAGTTTCTCAAAATAGCAACACGCCAGCAACGCGCCAAAACACGCCTACTTTTTTAGACTAAAACGCCTATGGGCGCACATATGAGCGCAAATGCATTTGCTATTTAAACAGCGTAGCGCAACACTTCAAAACGACTCTTGTGCCGGGCTGAAAGTAGCAAATAACAATTGTGTCCCGCCTTGCGCCACATTGCGCAGAGTGTATGATAGGGCCCTTAAGGTTCTATCTGACATTTTGGTCAAAATTGAGTTGACATATTCTTAGTACATGACAACGTATTTACATTATGTGATGTTATTTTTATAAGTCGTTTACATTTTTAGACTTCTTATTTAAAAAACAACATAGGTTGTATCTACAAAGCCGAACTCTAGCTTGGCTCTATAAGGTTCTTTCTGTGAGCCAATCAGCATTTTAAATGCATGCACGAGGACCAATCAGGATCAGCTTTCTTTGTCATTCCTCCAGACTGCTTCGGTGACAGAGGAAAAGACCAGACAGAAACACAAAATCAGAGTTGTCTAAATAAAAGTCACACAAAATTAAGTAGAAACCTGAAACTGAAAAGATGTGTGCAAATGTGATGATTTAGAAGCGTTTTTTGCAGCCTGATCTCACGAGAAAACGTAAGTATTTTACGTTTTGCCAGTTTAGTGGCTAATTCGTACAAATTCGTACGATTTCAGTCGTACGAAATTATACGATTTTAAAAAGGAGACGTGGCACCTAACCCCACCCCTAACCCCAACCGTCATTGGGGGAAAAGCAAATCGTACTAAATTGTATGAATTAGATCGTACGAATTCATACGAATTAGCCACTAAATGAAAAAGTTACGAATTGCTGTGAGATTGTGTTGGTTTTTTGACATTGAAATGAAATGATACATGTTACATTGTTTAAAAAAAGAAACAGTTATAAATATATATATATATCTATATATATATTAAATGTGAAATAGTATTTGTGTATATATAGTCAGTGAAATTTTTTTTATGTATTATAGAAGTATCGGATCGGATTTTGGTTACTCAAAATCAAATGACTCGGACTCAGACATCCCTAATTGCTTTTGTTTGTAACCAAATTCGTAACCAAATATGTCAACACAAACATAAATATTAATGTATCCTTTTTTTAGATGTTGTGCTTATTGGTGTCATTGTACTTGAAGTAAGTAGAACACTGTGGCATTCCTCAGTGTAATTTTGGCCTACCCATCTCCAACTTGGTACTGGACAGCAGACTAAAAAGTGACAGAGATAAGTGCTGAGTTTTACCCCCAATTTTGTACTTCCTGCGACCACAAGAAGAAAAAAGAATGCTTAGCATGCAGTTCTCAAAGTGAAACAGACACTCAATGTCTCATCAAGCTTCTGCCTCTTTGAAACACTGTGTTCTCATTGAAAACAGATGAAAAAAAAAAATGCTAGCCTTTAAAATAAAAAAAATGCTTTGGTGGACAACACAGCCTTAGCAGAATTAAAGTTGTCAAAACACACATACACACATATTATCACAATAATCAGTGATTCTGGGCAGTGAAATACAGTGTCGTCAGATAAATTGTATAGCTTTCGGGATATCTCTGCATAAAAGTCAAGTCTTTTCAATGACCTCCTTACACACCCAAGGCCGGATTAACGTAAGGGGTAGGTGGGGCTGAAGCCCAGGGAAGAAGGGGGCCCTTGATTGGCTGAAGAATAATTTGCTCTATGATGCCTGGAACGCCCAATTGCGTTATGCTTTCTCTCATCAATAATGTGAAGTATTCCTTTTGGTTCACTGCTGCTCAAAATCAGTGATGCCTGTGTTAAACTGGGGTTCAAAGAGGCTGTAGCTTAAACAGAAACTGAATAGCCCTGTTTTAGTCACCCATAAGAGTGATCAGATGCCCCGATTTTCCCAGGACAGTCCCTTATTTCAGCACGACCGCTAAAACCGTCCAGTTAAAGATAGGCTAACCAAGCTTGTAGTAGAACCAAAAATTGAATTCAAACAGTCTTCACTATTGATTAACTTGTACATGTAGTACAAAAGTTGTGGAAAGTCAACCATCACTGCAGCCCTCCACCAGTTGGGGCTTTATGGCAAAATGGCCCAACACATGAAAACCCGCATGGAGTTTGCTTAAAAACACCTGAAGAACTCTAAGATGGTGAGAGAAACAATTCTCTGTTCTGATGAGACCAAGATAGACCTGTTTTGGCCTTAATTCTAAGAGTTATGTGTGGTAAAAACCAGGCACTGCTCATCACCTGTGAAGCACGGTGGTGGCAGCATAATGCTGTGGGGGGTGGGGGAGTTCAGCTGCAAAGACAGGATGACTGGTGGCAACCAAGTGATAGATGAATGCATCCAAGTAGAGGGATATCCTGGATGAAAACCTTCTCCAAAGTGCTCAGGTCCTCCGACTAGGCTGAAGGTTTACCTTCCAACAAGGCAATGACCCAAAGCACACTAAAAAAAAACGAAGGAGTAGTTTCACAACAACTTCGTGACTGTTTTTGAATGGCACAGCCAGAGCCCTGACTTAAACCCAATCGAGCATCTCTGGAGGGACCTAAAATGGCTGTCCCACGTTTACCATCCAACCTGACAGAACTGGAGAGTATCTGCAAGAAGGAATGGCAATAATTCTGTGTTTTTCTATCAATATGGGGTGCTGTGTGTCCATTAATGAGGAGAAAATGAACTTAAATGATTTTAGCAAATGGCTGCTCTATAACAAAGTGTGAACATTTTAGGGGGGTCTGAACACTTTCTGTACCCACTCTATACATTTTCTTTTTTGTTTTGTGAAATATTGATGAAACCCTGCAGAAAAATCCAGCTTAAACCAGCCTAGGCTGGTTGGCTGGTTTTAGCTGGTCGACCAGGCTGGTTTTAGAGGGGTTTTGGCCATTTCCAGCCTGGTTTCCAGCCATTTCCAGCCTGGTCTTAGCTGGTCAGGCTGGAAACTGACCAGCTAAATCCAGCTAAAACCAGCTTGACCAGCCTGGTTTAAGCTGGACATAGCTGGTTTTGGCTGGGCTCCCAGCCTGGCTAGGCTGGTCAAGCTGGTTTTAGCTGGTCATCTCCCAGCCTGACCAGCTAAGACCAGGCTGGAAATGGCTGGAAACCAGCCTGGAAATGGCCAAAACCCCTCTAAAACCAGCCTGGTCAACCAGCTAAAACCAGCCAACCAGCCTAGGCTGGTTTAAGCTGGTTTTTTCAGTAGGGAAGGCAATGGTATATGGAAGATGATCATGTCAAAAGTCTTGAGTTGCCCGGATAGACTCAAACAGATTGATGCGCTGATGTTTGCCATGCCAGCATAGCATAATTTTAGATCTATTTACTCCTCAAGTTTAAGTGAACATGTCCCTAATCAATAAAATCTGACTTCTAATCTTGGCGCTTCCTAAATAGGGGTCTGTTATTTGACGGTGGCAGAGGGAATAAAAATGAGGGGATACAAGAGCGCTTCAGTGGGAAGTCAAATCTCCTCTGTCGACATACAGAGAAGCCTCTATCTAACGGCTCAAAGGAAAGACTATGAGACCGGTGTCCAGAGAGGCCGTCCTGCCTTGACGGTTCATAATGATGTAGAGCATCTTTACAAACAAGCATCCTGCCTTCGTTACAGCCAGCGAGAGGTTCAACAAGAACCCTCATTGTGGACAGCACAAGTCCGGATAGTTGCTTTCCCCCCCCTCCCTCATTGGCACGTAAAACTGTTCTGCGTTCGGTAAAAGACTTCCTCTGTGTTGTTTTTACCATGGTGCAGGTGTCAGTTTCAATAGCATCTGTGCACATCCGTCTATTTGAGCTTGCAAAGGCTAATGACCAGATCGGCTAGCTGTGTGCGCTAGTCAACTTGCAGCACAACGATGCCAAACATCGCAGACCACATCTCTGTACACCTGGTCCTATATAACACAATATTTCGTTATCTCTACAACACAAACGTCATATTGATTTATGACATGCTTTAGGAAAATTAGCATCTGTTTTAAGGAAGAGTCATTTATAGATTGTAATCTAGGGGGAAATGCTAACCCAGTAACACTAGCTTGTTTTTTTTCACCCTACTGATGAGAAAATGACAATAAAATGTCATGAGACATGAAATAGTCGATAACGTACTGACAAAAATTGTATTATACATTGCCCCTGCATAAAATTAAATATACTAAAGTGCTCAGGATCTCCGACTGGGCTGAATGTTTACCTTCCAAATAAGAAAATGGCCCTAAGCATACAGCTAAAATAGCGAAGGAACGGCTTCACAACAACTCAATGACTGTTCTTGAATGGCCCAGTCAGAGCCCTGACTTAAATCCAATTAAGCATCTCTGGAGAGACCAAAAAATGGCTGTCCACCAACGTTTACCATCCAACCAGACCAGGCCGGATTAACCAACGGGCATTATGGGCACATTGTGCGCACTTGGGGCCCCTGCAAGCTGGAAAAATGCAGATTTTGGAGTGTTTTGGAGTCTATTTGGGCTTAGTGCAAATAGCACACCTTGTTGGAATAAGCTAGCTGAGTGATTCCCACCCATCATCGTTTGATTGACAAAGACAACATAAGTAAAGAGCGCAACTGACAGCATTGTGAGTGGCGTAGCTCGAAAAGCGCATGGCAACATGTTCTGACGCGATCGATCATGGACCCAATTCGAATCCAGCGTCTGAACACATTGTTCCACTACATATCAGATTTTGCCTACTCTTCATCACAAGGAAGACAAATAGGAATCATTAATCTGTGTGTGTGTTAGGGAAGACTTAGATTCATTGGAGAAGTGTTATATCCAAATCATATGCATTATAAGTTTATAGAAGTTATACATTAAAAACACCCTTAAAAAGACCTTTTTAGTACTGCACAAGTATATTAAAATCTATTCGTTTTCACATTCTGGGGTCAAGTAAGCTGTCTGCCCTTTAATCTTTGGTGTTCTCTCTCAGTGTCAACCTTTAAACCGGAGACACTCTGACATTGTGGCTTTTGCATCTCTCCTCGCTAGCTGCAGAATACTGTTGTCTTGGACCTCCCCACAACCCCCCTCTATTTCATTATGGCTCAAAGATTTGGTCTTCTTTTTAAAACTTGAGAAAATTAAATAGAATATCAGAAGTAGGGGAGAACCGTGTTTTTTAAATATGGCAACAATTTACTGAATTCTTTAATCACTTAAAAACATTAGATGTGGATTGAGTAAAGGTATATGTGTATGTATGTATATCGTTTATTATTATTATTTTTTCTCTGTATTTGTATTTATTATTATTATTATTATTATTATTATTATTATTATTTTGCTTGTTTTATTTATTTATTTATTTATTTATTTATTTATTTATTTATTTATTTATTTATTTATTTATTTATTTATTTATTTATTTTCAAATGTTGTTTGTTTAATTTGGGGATTGGTTTGTGGTTCGTTATAAAATGTAAAATGCTATTTGCAAAAACAAAAATTCCATGACAAAAAATAAATAAATCCATTAATTTTCACTAGTTGTACAGTATTTTTTTTTTTTCAAAGTGTGCTTTAAGTGCTTTAAAAATAAGCTAAATCTTTGTAGACATATATGTGCTGTACATCAAAAATGCGGGCAATACATTATAGATACATTTTATTTAAAAAATATGATATTAATCTTATTTTTTAATTCAACTATGGGGTGCGGCCAGGTAGGGGGCCTACAAGACATTGTGCTCAGGAGCCTCTGAATACTTAATGCGGGCCTGAACCTGACAGAACTGGAGAGGATCTGCAAGGAGGATTGGCAGAACATCCCCAAATTCAGGTGGGAAAAACTTGCTGCATCTTTCCCAAAAAGACTTTGGCGTATTAGATCAATAGGGTGCTTCTACAAAAAACTGAGCGAAAGCCTAAATACTTAGAATCATGCATATTTCAGTTTTTCTTTTTTAATAAATCAGCAAAAATGTCAACAATTCTGTGTTTTTCTGTCAATGTGGGGTGATGTGTGTACATTAATGAGGAGAAAGTATATAAATTATACTCAACATAATAGTTTTAATAATTAATTTATAATAACTGATTTATTTTATGTCTGCCATGATGACAGAACATAATATTTTATTGCATATTTTTCTAGAAACTAGTATTTAGCTTAAAGTGCAATATAAAGGCTTAACTAGGTTATTAGGG